>NC_089249.1:118727518-119030708 GCF_963930625.1 Muntiacus reevesi | reverse complement strand
CAAAATCCTTACTACTTTGTCAATATTTTATGCTTTTAACTTTTAAAAATTTAGTTAGGCAAATTGAATTACCTGCTTCATAACTGAGAATGGAAACTCTCCAGCTCCACCATTTTCTCTTAAAACCTGATACAGTTTTAACTACTACCATTCCTCTAAATTGCTCTTGCAAAAAGCATCAAAGAACTTCCCATTACTAAATCTAGTAGCCTTTTCCCAGCCTTTACCTAACTTGACATTGACCCAGTAGATCCCTGCCTCTTCAGGCAAACATTTCCTTCACATTCATCTACTTTTTCTCCTATCTCAGTGATAGCTTCTTCTTAGTTTTCTTTGCTAGTTCCTCCTCAACTCCCTGATCTCTAAACATGGAAGAGTTCTATGGCACAGTTTTTAGAACTTTAAAAAAATCTACTCTTTAGGTAGTCCTAGAGAGTTTCAGGGCATTAGATGTTATTTATATGCAAATTACTTCTCCTGATCTCTCTCCTGAATAGCAAACTACCTACTTGACATACTTCCTTGAATGTCTAAAAGACATCTCAAATACATCCAAAACTGAACTCCTCATCTTGATTCCAAACCTGCTTCTCTATCTGTATAGACAGCAATTCCACTCTTCTAGTCCTTTAGTCGAAACTCTTAGAGTCATTCTTTATCATTCTGTTTTATAATTCATATCTGAATTATCAACAAAAAAACCTGCAAGCTCTACCTTAAAGCTTATCCAAAGATTTGACCATTTCTTACCACTTTCCCACCACTAACTGTAGTCTAAACCATCATCATCTTTTACTGGATTAAATTTTTTAGCTTTCTCAATGGCTTTTTCTACCCTGTCCTCCATATATTTGCGATACATCACCAAGAGTAACATTTCAAAATTTAAGTCAAGTCTTGTCATTCCTTTGCTCTAATTCTTCCAAAGTTTTCCATCCTATTCGGAGTAAGAGCTAGAGTCTTTTGATTAGTCTACAATGTCCTATATAATCTGGTTTCTTGACATCTTTCTGACTTCATTTCCTACCATTCTTCTCCTTATGACCTCTTCCAGTCACCTTAACCTTCTTGCTAATAGGACATGCTAAATACAGAACAAATTGCATTTGTTCTTTCTTCCTGGAAAGCTCTTTCCCTCAGATTTCCTGTGGCTTCTTCCCTTACCTCCTCCAGATATTGCATAAATGCCACTTTCTTAGAGATTATTTATATACCTACTCTATTTAAAACTTCACCCCCAACCCTACTTTCTATCATACCCCCCCTTCCGTGTTATTTTGTGTTTTTCTACTGCACTTACAATCTCCTAGTGATGAAAGTATTTTGGGGCATAAATACTTTCCTGATACCTTGCAAACCACACAACTTAGCTATTTATCCTATGAGGAAGGCAGATCTTGAATTAGATTTTAGTAATTGGTATGTCCTATAATGTCTTTGTTCCTTTCAGTTCTATAGAATTACATTTTTATACCCTCAAATATAGTAAAGAGTCAAATTTTATTACGAAGGGCAGCTATAACTAGAAATATTATTTGTTTTGTGATAATCTAAGGCAGGAAACATCTATAGAAGTATTTTATTAATATAAATAAAACAAATATTTTTGCTATACTTCTGGAATGGAAGATGCTTCTGGACAAATATGTATTTAGACATGTATATCTGTATGTAAACACATGTGTATAAAAATAAAATATGAACTTACTGTCCATCCTACAGAATTAAATAACTTATTTTCAAGTCAGCATATGTATCATTGTATGTTAGGACTAGAGTTTTTACCAAAAATAACTACTCACATTGATTGTATAGCTGACTATATAGACCCCATCACAATTGAAATTAAATGACATATTGTAGCAGACAGGGTTTCCCTGTTGATCATCAGATAGTAGTGGCTCCTCCACTTGCTTTAAACCTTTTGCTTGATGGCTCTATTTTTGCAACTCTGGCTAATGGATTTTGAGGTATCAATGTGAGGATGAAAAGATTCCAAGCATGACAAGCCTCCATCTTTACAGTCAAATTCCAAAATGAGGCATTTAAATTCCATTTTATGTAAAAATTAATTTTAGGGGGTGTAGTAGAGGGGGGAACTATGATCTCTTTCTTCATGTTGCCAACTCTGGTGGTCCTGACAGATAATATTGTCTGTTAGTTCAAAAGTTAACCTTTCCTATTTTTATTTTTAACATGAATTCCAAGCACAGAGTATAAGCAAGTGACATAGATGGGGTAAGAAAATTCGGGGATATGTCAGATAGAAGATCTTTATAAAGCAAAACCTTAAAAAAGAATACTTTGATATCAGAAACCATATTTACCTAAAGAAGTACGTATTTGGTTCTTGATGACCTTAAAATGCCTCTGTCAGGGTTTTATCAAAAATGATAAGATTTGGCATAAATACACTCAATATCTCAAACACACTGAAATGATGAAATGAAATATCACAGTTTAAGGAAACCAATAACTTACCATCTGATACTTTGTGTTCACAGTTAAGCAAATCTTTGCAGATTTGTGCTGGATTATCTCGTGTGCCAAGAGGATGCTTGATGCTGTGTAGTAAATTGCTAAGATAGTTCAAGGTTTTGAAGATCTCTGCACTGTGGTCAATTAAAGTCACTTCAGTATTCTGGTAGCTCTGCCAAGTCATCATGAAAATCATATTAGCAAAGAAGCATAGAGTAGTCATTACCAGTATGTAACCCAAGTGATCAACAAAGATCAAGACAGAAGAAAAGTGTACTCCTATTGTGTGCAGTGAGTTGAGAGTAGGATGTAAAGAACAGTTTATATTTAACTATAAGCATATTTGTGTTTTGTTAATCTTGATCTTAACAAGAGCTTAAATTCACACTCAAAAGTTTACTTTTCAAGCTGACATAAAACTTAACAATTACTATCCCTACTGCATAATTTAAAAAAAACCTATATATAATGAATAAATAGAGGTTAAGAAAAATGAATAGTGATGATAGATAGATGCCATTTTAAGAAATGGCTAACTTCATTTAACTATTGTCTGCTGTAATACCAAATTCTTATTTGAAAATCCTTTGACAATATTTTTGTTTTAAATGTTTTCCTTAAAAACCTTATGCATGTATTTTTGTTTATTAAAATTGCCTTCTTTGTCCTTAAAAATTGTTTCATTACTTTTAATCTCTTGTAAATACAGGCCTTGAGATAAAGTCACATTTTGGCCTCTGAAAAAATATTTGTTTAATTTGTAGATTGAGTGTGCCAATGTAAATAAAGGCAGATATATTACCTCCATCTGTAGGGCAGTATGTGATTCAATCAAGGCTTGAATAGCAGCATTGATATCGATTTGTTTCTGTGTAAAACAAAACCATTTGAGATTAGCAATAAGATCAACACTGAGTGCTCTAAAGTAAAGGCCATAAATTCTGAAAGCACTGCTGTTAAAGCATACTAGACTTATTATCTGAAAGGGGTTTGTAACTCTAATGGTTAGACTGATCTCACAAATATTGCCTAGCTATCTGAAAGGACAATATGCTGCCTTCATCCAAATTTCAAGTCTCCTAATTAAAACAGGACCAAAGTCCAGAGTTCGCAAATGAAAAACTATTTGTCTCTGCTGCCTGAAAACATACACAAAAGTTACTCACATGGAAGAAGGATGAAATATGATCCCCACCGTTAATAAATTGTAAAGTGAAGAATAAATAACCGTAGTAATTTTTAACAGTTACATTCTTGGAAGAAAAATAGAATAAAATATTACTTTCCTGAGGTAGTCACCACATTAGTTTAATCTGATACTTCTGCGGTCTTAAAAACAATTTCTGAAGTTGGAAAATGTGTCATTAGTCCCAAAAGAAATAATAGAACATGAATACAATCTCCTCCAGCATTTACTAAAAGTTATTTTTAGAGAAAGACCCAGAATAACCATTAGTAAAAAGTCTTTTCATATTTTATTTTTTAAAAAGCTTGGAAACTTCTAAGAAGCATAAGTTGGGAGAAAATTCTGTGAAATGACGTATGTGTGAGCAAATCAAGCATCTGATTTCTTTCAGAATGATTGTACTGCTGAGATGTCTTTTTACTTGTATTCCATATAATAGAAACTCTTTTCAATATCTCCCATATCTCATGGTTGATAATTTGGAAAACTATTTAAAATGATGGGACAATCAACAAAATACACTCATCCTTGCCTCAACATGTGGTTTTCATGTTGGAAAATATTTGACTCATTCTGCATATGTATGCTGCCAAACACATATTGAGGATAAAATGGTAAGCAAATAATACAAAACAAAACAACTTTGCCCTTGTAGAGCTAAAGTTTAGAGGTCGATAAAGGCATCAATCAAATAATCTAAAAAATAACACATTTACAAATTGGGATATGTGCTGTTAAAGAAAAGTGCATGGACCTATAAGAGAAATTATAGAGTCTTATTTAATCAAATCTGGAGGATATAAGAAACTTGGAAGGAATAGATCTGCATAGGCTTCCTAGAGGTAGTGATATTTGAACTGGGATCTGAAGAATAAATATGAATTGTTAGGGAAATGGGTGGGAGAGTTTTCTAGGCAGAGGTGCCAACACAAAGGCCTGGAGATAGAGAAGCATGGCCTACTCAAGAAGAAAGGCTTTAGCATTAAAAATTCTGTGCAAGTTAATTCTGACCATCATGTTTGTGAGAATTGGCAGATTTTGGACATGGGTCACAAAAAAATATTGGCACTAAATAGGGGCAGTTGAATTAAGTAGGAAACAACAGTCACCTTTACTTGTCATTAGAGCTTTGATCATAGAAAAACTAGCAATAAGCAGTTCTCAGGCTCTTCTGACTCAGGACTCTGTTGTACTTTTAAATATTATTAAGGGCTTTAAAGAACTTTTATTTATGTGAATTATAGCTTTTGATATTTACCATAGTATGAATTAAAATATAAAATTTAAAACTGTGTTAATTACCTTTAAATAAACATATTACATGTTAATATAAATATTTTTAATGAAAAATTAACTTTTGAAAATAAAAACTTTGTAAGAAGAGTGGCACTGTTTTATACTTATGTATTCTCTTTAATGTCTGAATTAATAGGAAATAGCAAGATTCTCATATTTGCTTCTATTTTCGATCTGTTAAAATGTTATTTTAGCTGAACTATATGAAGAACTATATGAACTATATGAAGAAAATCTGGCCTTAAAGAAGATATGCAGTTGGCAAGAAAATATTTTAGTAGCCTTTTCAAATAATTGTGGATATTCTTCTTTGATATTATACCACAACTTGACAAGTGGGAATTAATTAAAGGTTAGTTGAAATGTGAAGTCTGAAAATTTATCTATAAAATTTATACTCATATTAAAATCTATTAATCTATCAAACTTAAAAGATGGATTCTAAAAAAAAATCATTTACCTACTTTGTTAAAAATCATGATTTTTAAAAAAAATTCATGATTCAATTACTTGGAAAATGGTTAATGAAATAATGCAGTCCTTCCAAATACACATTTCATTATGTTGTATCAAAATATTACATTCATTAACATCATCACCAATCCCATCAGAAAAACAGAACTATTGTGAAGTTGTCAAACTTGTAATAGATGCAAGCTTTCAATTGTTACTGTTGCTTGAAATTTATTATTGGTATCAAGTTGTTAGTTTTTCTCCTTAAAATGACAGACTCACTTAATTCATTTTCAAGAAAATATCTGCCAAATACTCATGTTTAAACAACTGTCATTCTGACAAGTAAAAGTGGTGTTCCATGAAAAAAGCAGCTAGTTCAGCTTGCAACTGGATTCCACAAGCACTTTTGAGTCAACCATTGTACTTCAATGCAGCAGAACTGATCTATATGCTCTTCCATTTTATCACAGAGAATATTTAAAAAATGTGTGCTGAAGATCAGAGACTTAGGAGACAGGAAAAATGGTGGAATAATGACCTCCCAGAATTCTCTCTTCTATAAAAGCAATGAGAAAACTGGAAAAAAGGATGTCAGAATGAAGTATTTCAGAATTACAGAAATTTACAAAATGTTTGCTGTAAGTCTGGGGAGCATTCACTTCAGAAAAATAGTTGAATTTTAGGAAGGGCAGTGAGCTCTGTAAAGCTTTAATTTGCCCTATTCCCATGCCTCTCTTTCCAGCTCTGTGGTAGCCTTGAAAACCAACAGCCTGCAATTGCAGTGAAAAGAAGAAGCCTGGAAACCACAGGAGGGAGCAGAATGGGGCTGAGAGTTGCTTCAAAGTCTCCTTTCCAGCGAAATGTTGTTATTTGACCTGTCTGGTGGTTCCCTTAAAGACACCACTTGCAAGACTGTCTTTATTTTACCTTACTCAGAGCTCACTCAGTGCAGAAAGTCTTTCCTAAGGAATATTTAAAAAAAATTTAGATGAAATTGTTTAGCTTGTGGCTGCTGGAAACACTGGAAAACAGTTGGGGCAAACAGGCAAAAATCAGGGAATGAGATGTCCTTAGAAATTCTGAAATGCTCTGGTCTGACATATTCCTGGAAATGCATTAAGGCTGGGCACATGATCAGAAAAACAGAAGACAGTCCTAAGCTCTCTCCTCTGGCTCATCTTCAGGTTCTGTGAAAATAGAATGTTAAGACTTGGGTACAGTTGTCAATTGGCTGAGAACTGAAGGGATGCTCCAACATGCTCATAGAGACCCTTGGCAAAAACTGGGAAACATTGGTTCTGGCATTTAAGGAAACCTCTTCTTCAATCCTTAGCTGACCACTAAACTAACTGAGTAGAGACTTCAGTGTTCCCATATGTCAAAGAGTACAGACTTTATTAGGAAAAGTCACTAAATAACAAAAACAACAAATAACAATACTAAACACTAAGGTTGGGGTGAAGAATTTGACTTTCAGAGATGCCACTCTATATTATTTAAAATGTCCAGTTTTCAAGAAAAAGTGACAGACCATGCCTAGTAACATTAAAGTGTGACTACTATACATGGGAAAAATCAAGCAATCAATGGAAATTGTACCTGTGGAAGCCCACGTGTTGAATGTAGTAGACAAAACTTTGATTAGCTATTTTAGATATATTCAAAGAATTAAAGGAAATCATGTCTACAGAACTAAAGCAAGAAAAAATGTCTTACCAAATAAAAAATGTAAGGAGATAGAAATTATAGAAAAGAACCAAGTACAAATTTTGCAGTTGAAAGTTAATGGAACAGAATAGAAAGCCCAGAGATAAATCCACGAACCTATGGACACCTCATCTTTGACAAAGGAGGCAAGGATATACAATGGAAAAAAGACAATCTCTTTAACAAGTGGTGCTGGGAAAACTGGTCAACCACTTGTAAAAGAATGAAACTAGAACACTTCCTAACACCATACACAAAAATAAACTCAAAATGGATTAAAGATCTAAATGTAAGACCAGAAACTATAAAACTCCTAGAGGAGAACATAGGCAAAACACTCTCCGACATAAATCACAGCAAGATCTTCTATGACACACCTCCCAGAATATTGGAAATAAAAGCAAAAATAAACAAATGGGACCTAATGAAAATTAAAAGCTTTTGCACAACAAAGGAAACTATAAGTAAGGTGAAAAGACAGCCCTCAGATTGGGAGAAAATAATAACAAATGAGGAAACAGACAAAGGATTAATCTCAAAAATATACAAGCAACTCCTGAAGCTCAATTCCAGAAAAATAAACGACCCAATCAAAAAATGGGCCAAAGAACTAAACAGACATTTCTCCAAAGAAGACATACAGATGGCTAACAAACACATGAAAAGATGCTCAACATCACTCATCATCAGAGAAATGCAAATCAAAACCACAATGAGGTACCATTACACGCCAGTCAGGATGGCTGCTATCCAAAAGTCTACAAGCAATAAATGCTGGAGAGGGTGTGGAGAAAAGGGAACCCTCTTACACTGTTGGTGGGAATGCAAACTAGTACAGCCACTATGGAAAACAGTGTGGAGATTTCTTAAAAAACTGGAAATAGAACTGCCATATGACCCAGCAATACCACTTCTAGGCATACACACTGAGGAATCCAGATCTGAAAGAGACACGTGCACCCCAATGTTCATCGCAGCACTGTTTATAATAGCCAGGACATGGAAGCAACCCAGATGCCCATCAACAGATGAATGGATAAGGAAGCTGTGGTACATATACACCATGGAATATTACTCAGCCGTTAAAAAGAATTCATTTGAATCAGTTCTAATGAGATGGATGAAACTGGAGCCCATTATACAGAGTGAAGTAAGCCAGAAAGATAAAGAACATTACAGTATACTAACACATATATACGGAATTTAGATAGATGGTGGCGATAACCCTATATGCAAAACAGAAAAAGAGACACAGAAGTACAGAACAGACTTTTGAACTCTGGGGGAGAACGTGAGGGTGGGATGTTTTGAAAGAACAGCATGTATACTATCTATGGTGAAACGGACCACCAGCCCAGGTGGGATGCATGAGTCAGGTGCTCTTGCCTGGTGCACTGGGAGGACCCTGAGGAGTCGGGTGGGGAGGGAGGTGGGAGGGGGGATCGGGATGGGGAATACGTGTAACTATATGGCTGATTCATGTCAATGTATGACAAAACCCACTGAAATGTTGTAAAGTGATTGGCCTCCAACTAATAAAATAATATTTAAAAAAAAAAAAAAAAGAAAGTTAATAGTAACTGAAATCAAAATTTACTTGAGAGGCTCAACTGTAGATTTCAGTAGACAACAAAGAATCAGTGAGCTTGAAAACAGTTTATTGAGATTATCCAGTCAGAGGAGTAAAAAGAAAAATTAACACAGAAAATGAATAGACTCATAGACCTACAGACACCATAAAATATACCAATGTATGCATGATGGGAGTCTCAGAAAAAAGGGGGCAGAAAGAATATTTCAAGAAATAATTGCTGAAAATGTCCCAGATTTGATGAAAAATATTAATCTCTGCATCCAAGAAGCTCAATGAATTCCCCTAAAGACCTCATAATCAAACTGTTGAAAGCTAAAAACAGAGAATCTTGAATGCAGAGAGAAGAGACTCATCATATCCAGGGGATGGGATTTTTCATCAAAAACCATAAAGGTGAGAAGGCAGTAGGATGACATATTTGGAGTGCTGAAAGAAAAAGACTGTCAACCAAGAATTCTATATCCAGTAAAACTATCCTTCAAGATGAAGGAAAAATTAAGACATGCCCATATAAACAAGCGCCGAGGTAATTTATCACTAGAAAAGCCTTCCTAGAAAAAACAATAAAGAGAGTCCTTTGGACAGAAATAAAGGATACAAGACAGAAGTTTGAATCCACATGAAGAAATAAATATCACTGGTAAAGATAACTATACTAGTAACTATAAAATAGAGTATATATCCCAAACAATTTTGAAGAGGGACAACAAAGTTGGGGGTTTCGTAGTTCAATTTCAAAACTTTCTACAAAGTTAACAATAATCAAAACAGTGTGGTACTGGCATACAGATAGACACATAGACCAGTGGAATAGAGTGCAGGAATAAACACTTACACATATGGTTAAATAGTTTTTGAGAAAGGTGTCAAGGCCATTCCCTATAAAGAACAGTCTGTCAACAAATAGTGCTGGGAAATTTTCATATCCTCATGAAACCCAATGAAGTTAGACTCTTACTTATAAACAAAAATTAACTCAAAATGGGTCAGATAATTAAAGGTAAGAGCTAAAACTCTTAGAAGAAAATATATGGGAAATGCTTCATGATATTGGATTTGGCATGATTTCTTGGAGATAAAACCAAAGCTAAGGTAAAAACACAGTATATAGCACACATTTTTTTTCATTTAATACTCTTACTAATTCCTCCAAGTTACATATTCTTATCCACATTTTTCTCAGAGCAAAAATCTCTCACAAGTCCTAATTCATTTTGGCTGTATAGGAACTCATGAATTTTCCAAGTGGGAGAGGGAAATGGTGACCCCAAATCTGGCACTTTAATGTAAACATTTTCACTAAACACGTTTAATTTACCAATGATGTATGATCTTTCTACAATTTGTTCTTTATTAGAAAGGCCCCTATGATATATCAAAGTCATTATAAAGTGAGAAGGCAACTGATCAGAGCTTTTCTAACCCATGCATTGTGACGATCGAGGAAGAAAGGAAGAATAGAGAAGTGGAAGTAAAGATTTTTTAAAAAAAGACATTTGCACTGATGTTCATCCAAAGTAAGGTTTCAATCCCCATCAGACAGAAAGGGGGAATGATTTTTTAAAAGAATCTTAGAGAAATAGATCTCTTGTTTCCAAGGAGACAATCTTCCTGTGGCACTTTGCTTGAAAGCTTTTCCTTGTCCTGATGAAAAGCTGAGGGGAACGAAGAGTTCCTGACCTGCTGGGAGTGAACTGCAGTGATCCACCAGCCATAAATTTCAAAGATCCAAAGCAGAGAAGCATGTAAGCAAGACTTGGAAGGCATGGGACTGGCCATTTGTCTGAACTGTGTAGCCATTAGTGAATCTTGGTTAGGCAGGAAATCAGACAAAAGACTGCTGCATTTGACCAGAATTCTGTAGGAATGGGGCATGGGTGAGGTTGAAGATAGGAGACCTCTTGTAATAAGTGGGAAAACAAAGATATCACCAAGTATGACAGTGCATACAACACATAACAGAAATAAATCTGAAACACTGAGGCCAGGAGATGATAGCTGATAATGAATCAACAGAAGTATTGCCTCAAAGATAGGAATAGCAAGTTTGGGGTTATAAAAAATCACGAGCAAATACTGATACATAAGTCCGAGGGCTTCCACAGCCACCAACAGCTGAGAAGCGTTCATGTAAAGCTTAAAAATGTGGAGAACTCTGGTTGGCAAAAAAAGAACATTTGAAGAAGGAGAGCGAGGATTCTGAAACTGGAGGAAATGGAGGGAGTTCTTATTTTGTGAGTATAAATTGTGTCAGACATTGTGCTGAGCACTTTACTTGTTTAAAACTCAAATCCATCCAAAAAAGTAAGATATACCATCCTATGTTATAGACAAAAAGTCTGAAGCCCAGATTTAAAGTTCTATTAGAGTTGCAAAGACTCTATATCAGATTAACAAAAAGAACAGAGGTAGGCAAAAGTGATACCTTTAACAGAGAGTTAATAGAAGAACCTTAAAAAAATTATACTAAGGTAAAACAAACAAAATCAAGAAGACTTACTCTTGGGCCCGGTGCTCCAGGTGGACCCTATAATACAAAAAAAAAAAAAAAAAAAAATAAGTACTTAGTAGATATCTCAAACCAAACGGGCACATAAGCATCAACGGTAAACAGATATACATGTAAATAAACTCACTGGAGGCCCTGGTTGACCTCTTGGTCCTTGGGGACCCTAGGAGAAATGGAGACAAAACACAGTATGTATGCATTATAATTTTGGTTTGGTATAAACAAAACTACTAAGATTCAACTGCTATCATTACCTTTTTGTACGAGGCAAGTGATAAGATTCAAAGTTATTTTAGTATTTTGAGGTTCTATGTTCTTGAATTCAGCTATCACCCACATTCATGAACAAGCTGTATATATACTCTCATGTTTTGTTGATACTACTAGAAACCAAACTTACTAATTTTAAACTGAGAAATGTAAAATTTAAAAATATTAATTACAACTATGCTTCCCCTGTTATTTCTATCTACCATTCACCTAATGGTAAAAAAAAAAAAAAAGGAACTTCAATGTTCTTGTGAAAAAGTGAAAGTGTTAGTCGTTCAGTCATGTCTGACTCTTTGCGACCCCATGGACTATAGCCCACCAGGCTCATCTGTCAATGGAATTCTCCAGACAAGAATACTGGAGTGGTTAGTCATTCCCTTCTCCAGGGGATCTTCCCAACCCAGGAATTGAACCTGGGTCTCCTGCATTGCAGGCAGATTGTTTACTGTCTGAGCCACCAAGAAGTCCTGTATCCTTAGACATCTCTTTTTCCTTCAACATCTAACTATAACCCACTATTCTTGATCTGACCCCCAAATCTTTCCCAAAGACTACTACTCCATCCTTACAGTAAATGTCCTGGTTTAGTGCTGATCACACTATGGACTATGTTGTGTCCCCTCCTACATTCATATACTGAAGCCCTAGTCTCCAATGTGATGATATTTAAAGGTAGGGGTCTTTTGGAGCTAGTTAAATCATGTGGAGCCTCTATGAATTGCAGTGCCCTTATAAAGAGAGAAAATGGAGAGATGATCTTTCTCTACATGTGAGGCTGCAGTAAGAAGGCAGCTATCTGCAAACCAGGTGGAGAACCTTCATTAGACATTGAATCTGTTAGCACCGTGATCTTGGATCTCCCAGTCTCCAGAACAGTGAAAAATAACATTTGTTGTTTAAGCCATCTAGCCCATGGCAATTAGTTATAGAAGCCCTAGCTAAGATCATGTGACTAGTTTGACTTCTTGACTTTTTCCTTTCTACTATGCTAACTACATTCTACTTATAAAATAGAAATCTAAATATATCATTGTTTAATTAAAATCATCCAATGGCTTTTTACTACTTAGTGAATAAAGTATAAATTTCTTATCAGTTAAATACAAAAGTACATGTTCGTAGTCAATGTGCACCCCTGCCTTTTCAAGAACTTATTTTTTCTGGAACTTATTTCCACTTACTCTCCTCAACACATCCTTCATTCCATCTATAACCAACTACTTGTGGATCTCTGAATAATCCAAGTTCTATCACACATGCATTCTTTTGCATATACTACTTCCTTGATCAGGAATGCTCCTACTTCCCTTTTCTATTTAATCCGCATTCCTCTTCCAATACTTGCTTAAAACTCTCTACCCACCTTGACACTTTCCTCCTATTCAACTAACCACTTAGGCATTCCTGTGGACCTTTAAAAGTGTCTTCAGTTCAGTTCAGCCCAAGGGACTACCACAGTTCAAAAGTATCAATTCTTCTATGCTCAGCTTTCGGTGATGCCATCCAGCCATCTCATCCTCTGTCCACTTCTCCTCCTGCCCCCAATCCCTCCCAGCATCAGGGTCTTTTACAATGAGTTAACTCTTTGCATTAGGTGGCCAAAGTATTGGAGTTTCAGCTTCAGCATCAGTCCTTCCAATGAACACCCAGGACTGATCTCCTTTAGGATGGACTGGTCCATCTCCTTGCAATCCATGGGATTCTCAAGAGTCTTCTCTAACACCATAGTTCAAAAACATCAATTTTTCGGCGCTCAGCTTTCTTTACAGTCCAACTCTCACATCCATACATGATCAATGGAAAAACCATAGCCTTGACTAGACGGGCCTTTGTTGGCAAAGCAATGTCTCTGCTTTTAAATATGCTATCTAGGTTGGTCATAACTTTCCTTCCAAGAAGTAAGCGTCTTTTAATTTCATGGCTGCAATCGCCATCTGCAGTGATTTTGGAGCCCAGAAAAATAAAGTCTGACACTGCTTCCACTATTTCCCCATCTATTTCCCATGAAGTGATGGGACCAGATGCCATGATCTTAGTTTTCTGAATGTTGAGCTTTAAGACAACTTTTCCACTCTCCTCTTTCACTTTCATCAAGAGGTGACCACCCTTTAATTTTCTAGAACAGGAACACTGCCTGATACACAGCAGGTATTCAAAGATAGTTAACAAATGAATGATGTTAAAATTAACTAGTATTAGTTTAGAAATTAAAAACAGTTAAACATTTAACTATTCTATTTTCTAAACTAATATAGTTTGGTATATAGTAAAATATGAAAAGTTATGCTGACATTTTTCAAAATGAACAATAGTAATCACTGTAAAGAACGCTCAAAATTTAACTTACTTGATGGTCAACTGAATGTTAAAACTACATTGATTCAAATTCAGGTTATGGTTAAAAGATGACAAAGCAAAATTTATCCTCAACTGAGTTTTGGATAATCTTGATACTATGCTTGATTAAGTATCTTTTATGCCAAAGCGGTCAATTCTAAATATACTGTGACAAGAAGAACAAAGAACGCGTAGTAACTTAAAAAGGATAGAGGACTCCAACACCATGTCTGTTGGACATTTCTTAGTTTGCATGGTTTATGATTACAATTTAAAGCAGAAAATGCATAAAACTTTTACCCCAGAAGCTGCATGATAAGTTAGAGAAGTTTTATGTTGCACATAGCCTTTTAAATATACAGAGGCTCAGAGTGAAGCTGGCTGTGTAAGTTTCTCCATTTTGGATCAACATTGTAAAAATAAACTTTTTACCCTACTTAGCATATTTCTGACATTTGGAAAATTGCACTGAAGGTTTAGTACAAAATATCTATCTTATCTTTGAAAAAGCTTTTTGTCATAGAAAGAAGAAAATATTTTTACTGAGCTTGTTATCTAGAACAAGTCAGATCACCACAAATATGACAAAATGAAATAAATTCAAACTAAACAAGACAGGGCAGGACAACCCCAATGAATAAGTGCACAGAATAAGGCCAAGTAAAACAAATTATTATTCCAACAATAAAATATTTATTAGTTTATTTCATTCTTTTACCTAACCCACTACTAAGGAAAAGTGACTCACTTTCTCTAGATATTATGTAAATAAGTATGTAAAGAAGGTTATCATACAGTTTATAATAAAACTACAATTGTCTATGTTAATTTCCTATGAGAAATCAAATAATGTGAATAATTATGGACGTTATTTGGCTATAGCGAAAGCACTACCTTTGAAAATAAATTCCCTCTCCATTTAATCCCATATGATCCTTCAAAAGTAACATTCTTTTTCATTAAACTTGAAAAATACTGGTAAGTGTATGTCCTTAAACCTCAGCAAGTTAGATTTTGCCTTTATGAAAATGCAGTCTTGATTTTGTTTCAGGATCATCTTTCCTTTAGGCTGGTCTAGGTAGAGAGAGCTTCCCTTTCCTAATTTAAATACAGAAACCCGACTGATAGGATGTTTAGCAGCATCAGTAGTCTCCATACAATAGACACCACTTGCAACTCTCTCTTTTCTGCAGTTGTAACAAAAATGTCTCCACACATTGCCAAATGTCTCATGGGTAGGGGTGCAATATGGTTCCTGGTTGAGAACCACTGGTTTAGTGGGGTTAATTAGGAGTTTAGAAATATTAAATAAGACTATTAGACAGTTGGAGAAGGAAATGGCAACCCACTCCAGTATTCTTGCCTGGGAAATCCTATGGACAGAGGCACCTAGGGGGCTACTGTCTGTGGAGTTGCAAAAGAGTTGGACAGGACTTAGCGACTAAACCACAACAATTATTAGACGGCAGTGTAATTAAGATGGAATGAGTGAATTATAATACATAGTCCATTCATATGGAATCTGTATGTGGGTGGCCAGGCTACTCTTAATGTAGGTGGGAGGTGTATACATACCATTTTCCTTATGCAAGCTGCCCCTGACCCTTATTTTCTGAGAGGTACTATGAAAAGCACGGGATTTGGGAGAACTGAGCTCTGGTCTTATCTACGTACCTAATTAACAGTATGCTCTTGAAGGAGTTGTTGTACATTTGGATCTAGAATATCTCAACTGTAACATAATAGGTTTGGTAAAGATAATCTCCAAGATTCACTTTAGAATTGTGATTTTTCAAGCTTTTTATCAATTTTATTCTTAATGTTTTCTATCAGGAGAAAGAAGGTCATATATGTATACAAATTGAGAACTTTAATTTTGACATCTGTGTGAATGTAAGGAGAGTGTGTACTTGAATTAAAAGAGTCTGATAATTTTTCATTTGAATAAATTATCATTCTATGAATTTTAAAAAGAACCATATATTGTATATGCTTCAAACATAAGGCAGGTTTGGCCTTGGACTACAAAATGAAGCAGGGCAAAGGCTGACAGTTTTGCCAAGAGAACGCACTGGTCATGGCAAACATATTCCAATACAAGATACGACTATACACACAGACATCAAAAGATGGTCAAGACAGAAATCAGACTGACTATGTTTTTTGGCAGCCGAAGATGGAGAAGCTCAATATAGTTAACCAAAACAAGACCAGGAGCTGACTGTGGCTCAGATCATGAACTCCTTATTGCCAAATTCAGACTTAAATTTAAAAAAGTAGGGAAAACCACTAGACCATTCAGGTATGACCTAAATCAAATCCCTTATGATTATACAGTAGAAGTCACAGATTCAAGGGATTAGATCTGATAGAGTGCCTGAAGAAGTATGGACAGAGGCTCATAACACTGTACAGTAGGCAGTGATTGCAACCATCCCCAAGAGAAGTAATGCAAAAAGGGAAAATGGTTATCTGAGGAGGCCTTACAAATAGCTGAGAAAAGAAGAGAAGCAAAAGGCAAAGAAGAAAATGAAAGATATAGTGATCTGAATGCAGAGTTGCAAAGAACAGGAGAGATAAGAAAGCCTTCCTAAATGATCAATGCAAAGAAATAGAGGAAAACAATAGAACATGAAAGACTAGAGATCTCTTCAAGAAAATTAGAGATACCAAGGGAACATTTCATGCAAATATGGGCACAATAAAGGACAGAAATAATATAGACCTAACACAAGCAGAAGATATTAAGAAGAGGTGGCAAGAATACACAGAAGAACTATACAAAAGAGATCCTAATGACCCAGATAAATATGATGGTGTGCTCACTCACCTAGAGCCAGGCATCCTGGAATGCGAAGTCAAGTGGGCCTTAGGAAGCATCATTGCAGAAAAAAGCTAGTGAAGGTGATGGAATTTCAGCTGAGCTATTTCAAATCCTAAAATATGATTCTGTGAAAGTTCTGTACTCAATATGCCAGCAAATTTGGAAAACTCAGCAGTGGCCACAGGACTAGAAAAAGTCAGTTTTCATTCCAATCCCAAAGAAAGGCAACACCAAAGAATGCTTAAACTACCATACAGTTGTACTCATCTCACACACTAGCAAAGTAATGCTCAAAATCCTTCAAGTTAGGCTTCAACAGTATGTGAACCCTGAACTGAGAACTTGCAGATGTTCAAGCTGGATTTAGAAAAGTCAGAGGAACCAGAGATCAAATTGCCAATATCTGTTGGATCACAGAAAAAGCAAGACAGTTTCAGAAAAACATCTCATGTCTGCTTCATTGACTACGCTAAAGTCTTTGACTGTGTGGATCACAACAAACTGGAAGAGATGAGAATACCAGACTACTTTATCTGCCTCCTGAGAAGCCTGTATACAGGTCAAGAAGCAACAGTTAAAACCAGACATGGAACAATGGACTGGTTCAAAATTGGGAAAGGAATATGTCAAGGCTGTATATTGTCACCCTTCTTATTTAACTTTATATGCAGAGTACATCATGTGAAATGCTGGGCTGGATGAAACACAAGCTGGAATCAAGACTGCCGTGAGAAATAGCAATACATAGATATGCAGATGACTCCACTCTTACAGCAGAAAGCAAAGAGAAATTAAAGAGCCTCTTGATGAAGGTAAAAGAGGAGAGTGGAAAAGCTCACTTAAAACTCAACATTCAAAAAATGAAGATCATGGCATCTGGTCCCATCACTTCATGGCAAATAAAGATGGGGAAACAATGGAAATAGTGACAGACTTTATTTTTTGGGGCTCCAAAATCACTACAGATGGTGACTGCAGCCATGAAATTAAAAGATGCTTGCTCCTTGGAAGAAAAGGTATGAAAAACCTAGACAACATATTAAAAAACAGACATTACTTTGCCAACAAAGGTCTGTACACTCAAAGCTATGATTTTTCCAGTAGTCACGTATGGATGTGAGATTGGACCATATAAAGAAGGCTGAGTGCTGAAGAACTGATGCTTTTGAACTGTGGTGTTGGAGAAGATTCTTGAGAGTTCCATGGACTTCAAGGAGATCAAACAAGCCAATCCTGAAGGAAATCAATCCTGAATATTCATTGGAAGGACTGATGCTGAACTGAAGCTTCAATACTTTGGCCACTTAATGTGAAGAGCTGACTTATTAGAAAAGACCCTGAGACTGGGAAAGATTGAAGGCAGGAGGAGAAGGGGACCATAGATGAAGAGATGGTTGGATGGCATCGCTGATTCAATGGATATGAGTTTGAGCAAGCCCTGGGAGTTGGTGATGGACAGGGAAGCCTGGCATGCTGCAGTTCACGGGGTCACAAAGAGTTGGACACCACTGTGCAACTGAGGATCAACAATGCTCAAATTCTTAATTTTTTAATGTTTAGGACATATTTCCCCATAACTTAGTTTTTTCCTTATAATACTTAAAACATCCTCTTGTTTTTCAAACTGGGGGAAAGATAATTCTGCTAATCAAGAATTGTGAAATATTTAGACTTAATATTTGAAAAAGTGTTAATCAAACTCTCCAAGATTTTGCTAATTTTCATTAAACAATACAATATGAAAATGAAGCAGCTAATCTAAAAATTCATGCTGGATGCTTTTCATTTTTTTCTACTTCTGTGGCTTTAAGTCAAATGTTTCAGATTGTGATATTTCATCAAAATTGTTTTTGGATGACTGACACTAGTATATTACTTCTAGTATGAGTTAAACTTTTAAAATAATTTATCCCAATATTTCCAGCAATCCTCTTTGCATTACTTATCAAATATTACTCAATCATGTTCTAAATGTGTTTGAGGCTCTCATGAAAATCAAGAGATTTTTATAAGCTTTCAGGATTAATTTGCTATTAACATGATAGTTCTGAAGAAGGAGAGAGGGGGGTTGTAGTGCTACCCACTAGGGAGTTTTCTCAGGATGTCATCAAACTCTGACTCAGTTGAGCATGTATTTATGAATCCAGGGACTTATTCTTAAAACAGTCCACAGGGAAACAGACATGGGACAAATATAGAATAGAAAAGTAAGTCTTTCATGTAAAGGAATATAGAAATAGTTCTCTTAGTGGTGTAGGGCTTATTTGGGGTCATTACTATAGTTAACAATGTTAAACTGTGGAAGATATAAAGCTTCCTAACCAGGAAACCCAAATTCACACTAATAGGTATACTTTTCATATGTTGTGTAATGAGCTCCCCACATCTTTTTTAAAGGCACTGAATCATGATTTGGTCTTGGTACAAGACTTGGTAAGAACAGCATAACTTTATAAATTCTTATACCAGCTTAACTAAAAATAAGATTTATAAAGCCAATAGACTGTTGTGATTCTGATCTTTGTACAAAGAATGTCATATTTGTCCCAATAAAATAGGTCTTGGTTAATGAAATTCATTCCCCAAATGCTCCATGTACTAGTATTATTTGAGGCTGAACCCCTTGATGGTATTACATTCTGAAACACAGTGGCTCATTAGGAATCTTTAGAAAGTCAATTATTTAAAGCATTCTCTTTAAGAAAACAAATCTACAGCATATACTGAAAAAGTCCTAATGAGAGTATAAGACATGTAACTAAGTTTTTCCATAGGATGAAAGCAGAAAAGGGTTTAACTAAAAGTTTTATGTATTAATTTAATTGCAGATGGTCTCTAGGAATTAAAAGATTACTTCTATAAAGCTCCTTAAATCACAATGGAATCAAAGGAAAAGAGGTGATGAAAAGATATTTAATACTAGTTTATTCAACAATGAAAACAGAATAATAATTCCAATGTGCCAATTAACCCTATTTTTCAGTAGCTAATTTTACTACCTACACTGTGTCCCCCACTTTGGGACTGAGTTTATACTGTTTCTGAAGAGAACTATGGCAACCACAGGCTTCCTATGTGGTGCTAGTGGTAAAGAATCTGCCTGCCAATGTAGGAGATGTGGTTCAGTTCCTGGGTCGGGAAGATCCCCTGGAGAAGGAAATGGCAACCTACTCCAGTATTCTTGCCTGGAGAATCCCATGGACAGAGGAGCCTGCTAGGCTACAGTTCATAGGATTGAAAAGAGATGGACATGACTGAAGCGACTTAGCACATACACACGCATGGTAACCCACAGAGCAAAAGATTAAGAAGTATGTTAATTCAGGAAATGTTACTTTACCAGCTAGACCTGGAAGTAGTTATTAACTTTTTTTTTTCCATTTATTTTTATTAGTTGGAGGCTAATTACTTTACAATATTGTAGTGGTTTTTGTCATACATTGACATGAATCAGCCATGGATTTGCATGTATTCCCCATCCCAATCCCCTCTCCCCCCTCCCTCTCCACCCGATCCCTCTGGGTCTTCCCAGTGCACCAGGCCCGAGCACTTGTCTCATGCATCCCACCTGGGCTGGTGATCTGTTTCACCCAGATAATATACATGTTTTGATGCTGTTCTCTCGAAACATCCCACCCTCGCCTTCTCCCACAGAGTCCAAAATTCTGTTCTGTATATCTGTGTCTCTTTTTCTGTTTTGCATATAGGGTTATCGTTACCATCTTTCTAAATTCCATATATATATATGTTAGTATACTGTATTGGTCTTCATCTTTCTGGCTTACTTCACTCTGTATAATGGGCTCCAGTTTCATCCATCTCATTAGAACTGATTCAAATGAATTCTTTTTAATGGCTGAGTAATATTCCATGGTGTATATGTACCATAGCTTCCTTATCCATTCGTCTGCTGATGGGCATCTAGGTTGCTTCCATGTCCTGGCTATTATAAACAGTGCTGCGATGAACATTGGGGTGCACGTGTTTCCTTCAGATCTGGTTTCCTCGGTGTGTATGCCCAGGAGTGGGATTGCTGGGTCATATGGCAGTTCTATTTCCAGTTTTTTAAGAAATCTCCACTTTTTAATTTCAGGGAACAGCATTTATTTATTTATCAGTTAATTTCTCAAACACTATCTACTATGTGGTAGGTTTTATTCTGGACACTGATAACCAGTGTATCAAAGTTCTCTGCTCTCAAGAAGTTTATATTCTAGCAGAGGAGATAGAAAATGAATACTATCAAATAGCACTAACTGCTATCAATAAAACAAAATAGGAATATTGTGAAATAGAATTACCAGTAGTAACAAGACCACATGGCCATGAAAGGCTTCTCTAAGATGATATTTGAACACAGACCTGAATAGTGAGATAAGAAACAGTCATTTAAAGAGCAGGTGAAAGAATTCTCTAGATAAAAAGCAAGCATGTTCCAAAGAACAGAGATAAGGTCAGTAGAGTTGGTAAGGAGAAAGTGGTGCATCTTGAGTTGGGAGAGGCAAGTAGGGTCTAGTTCATGCAGGGTACTGTAAGCCACAGTGAGGAATTTAGATTTATTCTAGTACAAGGAAGAGTAACAAGGAGGTTTTAAAAGGGAACTGATATAGTCTGATTTATGCTTTAATGATATCACTCTAACTGCTATGTAGAGAATGTATTATAGTGAAGAAAACTGGAGGGAGAGGAAAGAAGCCAGGAGTCCAGGGGAGACACTATGGAGATGTGGATAAGGGTGCCAGTGATGAAGAATGAAGTGGAAGGATTCAGAATAGAAATCTGATCTGACTGGAACTAACATGGGCTATATGAAGGGCTTATTAATTTTCTTTTTGTTAGAATTGTAGACTGAGAGCTGGAAGGGAGTTTAAAGGTATGTATTCTAATTCCATACTCAGTGCAGGAATACCAGTGCGGGAAACTCAGAGAGACAGTCGTTAGACTGCTTGTGACACAGTCACTATTTCACAAAACCATCTTGTTTTAAAGCAGCTCAATATTATACTGAGCTGAAATTCACTCCAGCATTCCATTCATTACTCAATCTGTATCTACTTTGTGATAATTATGTGCTGGGTATTATAACACACTGGGAATTAGATGGTATCAAATACACTTCGTGCCTCAGGGAACTCACTGTCTCTCAGAGAGCTTAACACAGACATTGGAAATTCAATAAATAAATCATTTAAATTTTATCCTCTAGAGTTACTCATTCTATGTATTCTCTCTTCCTTTCAAATATTTAAAATTCAAATATTGTATCTCCCCTCATCTGTATTCTAGGGAGGGGAAATGTAATAAGCAGAAAATGAAATAGATATGTAGTATGTCAGGTTTTAAGGCGACAGGTTAAGGAAAGATAAGGAATCTCAGGCAGGTGGAGGCATTGCTGTTTTACATAGGGCTGGATTGGAAGATCCTCTCTAAGAGAACATTTAAGTAAGCACTGACGAACAGTTGCCAGGCATTGCACTAGGTCCTAGGGACTAACTTTATGTCCATGAGTGGCGACTGGGTGAGGCTAAAATCAGCAAATCTACCTCCAGCAAATTAAATTGCAACCTGAAGATGAGTAGGAACTACAGGGGTAAAGAATTGGGCAAGACAAAGGAGGTGCAAAACCCAGGAAGTGAAGAGAGAGCAAAGAGAACACGGAGGGGGAATGACTGGGCTCCTTGTTACATCACTAATCTGAGAAAATCCTTCTCTGAATGTGTTTTAATTTTGTCCATGTTCCCCTTTGGGAATGACTGGTATCATTATCTGCTTTATTCTAGATGCCATATCTCTATTGTGCAACCAGCGATTTCAGGCTTAGTCCACTGAATTTGGACTATATATATATACGGTAATCCATCAGAGCCACTGAATTTTTTTGCACGTGAAATGCCTATGACAATCACTGTCACAGGTACTCGAGGCATCCTAATCTTGACAGAGCTTATGCTCTAACCACAGTAATAGCAGAGAATAGATCAGGGAGGCAGTTGGAGACAGGTATGGAAAATGGCCTGTCAAGCCTCCTTGCTTTTTCTTTCTCCTTTCCACTGCTCCTGGGGTATATAGCTTCACTGTGTACGAACACCCTTGCTTCCTGCTACAGTAAGTCTGCTGAGAAAATATAAGGGACAAATTAAATACATCTGTTTTAATGCCCTTTGAGAATCCTTCAGTTGTCTAAAAATCACATAAATTCCATTTTCCAGCAAACTAATATAACTATAGTTTACTTAGTCTGAGCCCCAAGCATACCCCTATGGTGAAAAGCAAAAAATCTCAGCTGTCACTATATAATCTCATTACCTTATAAGCAAGGCTTTACTGCTATCTTCCAGTTTATTGCTATGTGCCTTCTGTACCTGGGTTCAATACCCCTCACTTCACTCCATGCCTGTCCTCTGTTTATGCTGCTGCTGTAATAAGTTCTGGTGTAAAGTGGCCCCTTTACAAAGCATCTTCTTTAACTTGGAAGAACTGACATTCTAGAAAAGTAAGGAACAGTGCCAGGGTAAGTCACTTAGTGTGAAAATGCTGTGTACCTTTTGCCATCCTCTCACCATTGTTTCCAGGTGGCTGAAATATATTGGGTTGAACAAAAAGTTCGTTTCGGTTTTCCTGTCAGACGGTTATGGAATTCCAGTATAATACAACTAATGAGCTGCTTCTGCTTTGCAGCCCTCTAGGGTTCTGACTGAATCTAGTAGCATATATCTAAAGTGCCTCAAAAGTCCCCCTGTTCTGGCACCAGTGTAGAAAGCTTACACCTCCTCTTCTGATGCATGACAAGGCAAAATATTCCATTTCACCCAGTGATTTGGAAAGAATGGGACTGGCAGGTTCTTAAACATTAGGGCTTACCAAGTTTCACTGCAATACACGATATAGGTTAGCTCTACTTCCTGAAAATTATAATTTTATTTTCACTCCACAAGTATCAGAGACGTCATAATGAAAAAGTCAAAAGAAGTCCTTGCTCTCATGGAGCTTAAAACAGTGACAAGTGATACTATAACCACAAATTTAGATAAACTTACAGTTTCGCCTCTAAAGCCTTTTTCACCTCTGGGTCCCTGAAAGACAAAAGAAAATGTTAGTTTATTTTTTATCAAATGTACTTGAGGCTGTATACAGAAACATGATAATTTATGGGGTTTTTTTCCTTATCTAGCAAGACTTATTTAGTTAAATTTACATAAATTCTAGTTTTCTTATGTTAAGCGAAGCAAAACAAAAACAAATACACTGTACTGATTCATCATATCTGTTTTGCTATTCCTAGTCTTACTTTAAAGTGAGATGTTATGCTACTTATTCATTCAGTTAAGTCAAATCAAAGCAGCTGATCTGATAATCAAATGCAAAATAATTTAGAAAGGAAATTAACAGATTAAATTCTTCTGTATCTGTTTCCCTCGGCCTTTTAAAACCTTGCTTCCAGGGTGGTTTCCTTCTACTCTTTTATCATCTTTTTTAAAATCCTCCTTCTGAGCTACATCCTATAAATTTTGAAATGTTGTATATACTTTCATTCAGTTCAAAATATTTTCTAACTTTCTTTGAGACACTCGGGTCCATGAATTGTTTATAAGTGTGAAGTTTATTTTTCAATGTTTGGTGCTTTTCCTATTATCTTTCTAGTTTACTAATTCTTAGTTTAATTCCATTATGGCCAGAGAACATACCTTATATGGCTTCTACTCTTTTAAGTGTAATAAAATTTGTTTTATGATCTAAAACATGGTTTATTTCAGTAAATGCTCCATGTGCATGTGCTGTTGCTGGAACTACTGTTATTTCTGTTACTATTTTCGTGGTCATCCTTGTGGAAATTGTGTATGTATTTTTTCATTAAAAAATGAAATAATACTATTCATCTTTTCTGTAACATGAATATGCACCCTCAAAATATTAATGCTTCTCTGTATCAACCCACAATTCCCACATAACTATAATGTTTACCAGTATTTGAAAACCTATAATAATATTTAAAATAAATTGCCTATTATATATTTCTTTTTCTAATTTTTGTCATGATAGACAACACCGTGATGAATATCCTGGCACTCAAAATTTGTTTTAATAAAAATTGTCCTTCAGAAAGCTTCTTTGAAATTACATTTATACTTGCAATATATAGGAGTATATGTATTTTTTTTCCCTGACACATGCTCTAATATACTATCACTTTTTGTTAATCCTGCAGGCTAAAAATACCATCTCATTATCTAATCACAATATATTACTTATTTTGTGTTTCCTATCCTGTTTTTAATTCATTTTAAACTAGGTATTAAATTTTAAAAAGGGCTTCCCTGGTGGCTCAGTGGTAGAGAATCTGCTTGCCAAGCAGGTGAACCAGGTTCAGTCCTTGGGTCAAGAAGATCCTCTGGAGAAGGAAGTGGCAACAAAACCACTCCAGTATTCTTGCCTGGAGAATTCCATGGACAGAGGAGTCTGGTGGGCTACAGTTCATAGGGTCGCAAAGAGTTGGACATGACTTAGTGACTAAACAAGAGCAACTTTAAAAAGCTGATTTTTAAGGTAGCTTTACAGAACTTCTTTTTACACTCTCTCCCACCTCTAATCCAGTATTGACTTGGTAAAAATCTATATTCTTTTTCTAATCAAATATTGAAAAATGTGTTTATATGTGGATGGGGTGATTGGTCATATTTTATAATGCTGATATCATATACTCTTTTATGCATGATACATTTCATGCTAAATAATACATCATGAAACAACAGTCAGTCAAACTAGATATAAATTCTTTCTGATAGTTCCATAATATTCCACAGTGTCTAGATCACAGTTTACTCAATCATTCTTCTACAGATGAGCATTCATGTTATTTCATACTTTTTTCCCCCCAATACAAATGGTGTTGTGAAAGAAAAACAATCTTTGTTAAATTTCCTTAGTGTATTCAATACTTTTATTTCTATGGGACAAATTCCTCAAAGTGGAACTTCTTGGTCATGGCATATATGTACATTTATTTTAACAAATATCTTTTTAGAAAGGCTGTAATTCACATTTCTAACAAAAATACTACTCTCCCTGCAGCCTTTTCTGAGAGACTAGATGCAATATCTCATTATTACTTCAATTTAAGTTTCTCTGACTAAAAGTTAGGAGAGTACCTTTTCAGATAGTTACTGACCTTTTGATTTGTTCATTTCTCTAAGTTTTCTTTTTCATACCAATTTATAAAGCTTATATATTAACCCATTATACATTGTTTGCTTTGCAATTACTTTTTCCCAATTGTATTGGTTTTATTTATGGAATCTTTTCCCATACAAAATTTAAAAAATTTAAAGTATTCAAATATTTTTATGTTCTTTCATAGTTTTCAGATGAAGTGGCAGAGGTTGAGAAGGTTAGATAGCATCACTGACTTATTGGACATGAGTTTGAGCAAACCCCAGGGCAGAGTGAAGGACAGGGAAGCCTGTTGAGCTGCAGCTCATGGGGTCACAAGAGTGGGACACAGCTTAGTCACTGAACAACAAATAAAGGTCTCCCCAATCCTTAAGCTATACTTTAGCTTCCTATTTTTTCTAAGATTTTTAATTGTTTCTTTTCTTTCTTCCCTTTTTTTAAAAGTTCATCAGAGATTTTTTAAAAATTGGGTGAAATAGGGTTCCAATTTCTTACAGCAAGTAGTAAGACTAAAAGGAATTTTGTCCTCCTTCCCAATCACTGGGGTAGGAATGGGTGTGTGGTTGATCAAAAGACATGAAAAAAAAAAAATATGGGAGAATTCTTAAAAAGTTTCATTTTTCCCAAGACAGGGATATAGATCACTTTTTCACTTTGGATAATTATATATAGATGTGATAACTGAGAAATTGTAGTCATTTGCCCTAAATCTAATAATGAAGATAACATTTAGGATGACAGAATAGAGATGTGGAAATGGTCTCGGATAACAAGGTTAAGTCACCAAATACACCAAATCTGAAGCCCTTCCTAACTCAGATTCCCATAGTAAGATATAAGTTTCCTTATTGTTAAAGGCAGTTTGATTTAGGGTTCCTATTACTTGCAGCCTAAATCATACTGATATACCATTTTCCTTATAATTAAATTCCCATGTAGTCTGAGATCTAATTCCAGGCTCTAAACTGCTACAATGATCTATTGTTTGTACTACCACATAGTTTCATTTACAAAGACTTTGAAATAATGTTTTCTTATTTGGAAGAGCAAGTCCTCCATCCCCCACCACTATTTTTTTCCACAGTGTGTTTTGACCATTCTCAAATGCTTATTCTTTCATAGTGAACTTTCCTTAGAAGTTTCTTCTGAGAATAGAAAAAAATAGAAGATGGAAAAAATTTGATGTGCATGCTGAACATTATAAGG
Organism: Muntiacus reevesi; assembly: GCF_963930625.1. Classification (NCBI taxonomy): domain Eukaryota; kingdom Metazoa; phylum Chordata; class Mammalia; order Artiodactyla; family Cervidae; genus Muntiacus; species Muntiacus reevesi. Next base: position 119,003,677 of record NC_089249.1, on the reverse strand, counting down.
GCCTTTAAGAACTATCTATAAACAAAACACAGTAAGATATTTTAATTGAGCCACTTCTTTATCATATTTTCCTTGACCAATTAATACTTCACATTTTTGATGAAAGAGAACAATCATTCCATAATCAGAACAGTATGTGTTCCTTAGCTTGCAGAAGAACCACCCACTGAAATATGAGACTTCTCCCACTTACAACCTCCCACTTAGACTATATAGCTCTGAGTGGTAAATGCTGCAAATCTAGAGAAATAGTGAGTTACACATTTTGTTTTTTTAAAAATCAAAAAGCCAATAACTTTGGTGGTGAATTCTTTAAATTTATCAATGAGAATACTGACACTTAATATTTGAAGGATTCTGTTTGTATTTTTAAACTCTGGTCTCTCTATATATCACACTTTCAAATGATTCAAAATACTGATTCCTTGCAGAGAATGAATCTTTCCTTTCCAAGTCTCAATTTTCCTCTTGTGTGTTTACACTATTTAGTATTGTAAAACCCTCCCATGACTACCTCACCATTCACTGTTTTATTTTCCTATTTTATTTCATAGCAAGATTCCCTAAGGCACTGGCATACATTACCTGTCTCAACTTCCTCTCCAGACATTGCTTGAATGGAGTAGAAAGAGCACTGCTCTTGAAATAGGAAATATTATCTATGTTATTCACTGCCTGTATCATCTTAAATAATGAAGTGAACCTTCATAAATTCATGTTTACTCCTGTCATGAATGCAAATAACCATACATGCTCCAAAGTCTTCTTAAGAATTTGAGAAAAGTTATTATTACATATTTTTATTTACTTCCTTCCTCAGTGCAAGCTGTACTCCATCATCTACTGCAATTTATCCTCTTAAAGATCACTGTTAGCTACTCCTTTCTGGAAACTGACCTTAATCTTGTGCTTTTCTGGGTTTTCTGCTATTTCCACCATCTATTTCTTTCTTTTAGAAGAGTGAGTACTTTTAAAGACTCAAATCTTGCCTGTCTGTCTATCTTTTCTTACTCTCTCTCTTTCAGAAAATAGATTCTTTTTATTGCTTTCCTGATTATGATGCTCAACCCCTCCCCCCCCGACCAGTTCTATTTTCCTTTCTCAATTCCAGTTTTAAGTGCCTACCTCACTATATGTATCTTCTTCATTACATTTGATCTCTTAATTCTTAGGAATAACTTTTAGATGAAAATGTACATTTTTGCCCTTGCTTCTCAAATACCCAGAGTGATTCCTTGTGGATTACTCTAGAATAGGATTAAATTAAAAAAGAAAAGAAAATGAAAAAAAAAAAAGACTTGTATTGCAACGAACTTACAGTTCTACCTGTTGGACCTATTATACCTTCTTTGCCAAAGGGGCCAGTGTTTCCCTGTTGAGATAAAAAAAAAAAAAAAGAAAGAAAAGAAAAGAAAGCAAGTCAGTTTCATTGCCAGTATAATTCAGAAAAATTCTAGAAAATGTCTTGCACAATAGCAAAATAGTCCATGTCCATATAATTCCAGTTTTTATTACAAAATCTTATGGTGTTAGCAGAAATCATAGTAATTTTGATCTGAATAAATTTTGCATATTATTATAATTTTCCATGGAGGAGAATTAACCTATAATTTCTAACAAGCTGGGAAATCAGTATTGCAATTTTTATTTGGTGATAGTTTCAATGATGCCATTTTATATGTATGCCATTGCATAACAAATACAATTGCTTTAAAAGAAGACTACAGAGGGTCATGTATATAATTTTAAATAAATTTATTTACAGATGTTGAAGGAGCAACTGTCTGAGTGGCATGCAGCATGTAGTTGATAGAAATTATGGGAAAGGACCAGAGGGCATCCTTATGACCAATTAAACTTCTGATTCCTTCATCAGAAATAAGAATGCCTAATTCACAGGGCCATTGTATGAATTCAATGTGAAAACAAGTTTCAAAGTGTAAGCTGCTACTGGATTATAAAGATAACTGAATAAGCTGTATGTCTAGTCAACTCCCCCCAAAGATGGAGCCTGTCATTTCTTAATAAATACAAAATAATTACTTTAGCTATTTTCCCTCAACCCCTATTCCCACTCCTACTGGCTGCAAATTTCAGTGTCTCTAGCTCCACTTGACCTGGAATATATAAATGTGAATATCTAACAGGCTTTCTCTTTGTCCATCTCCTGCCAAGGCACAGAAAATACTATCAATGGAGGTAATTATAATGCTATGCAGTGTACTGATAAACTTTAACATTAAGTTGGCTTAGAAGGAGAGAAATTATCCAATACTCTAAAAAGTAAATGTAATGAAATCACATTAAACATGAAGATCTACTTTAAGTGATAATTTTATAACATGGTACACAAATCTCAAAGATTTACAATCAAGAGGCTTGATTTCTTAACCTAATCAAATATATCCTCTATACTGGCTTATTACTGGAAAAAAAAATCAGTAAAGCTTTAATCTAATAAATTTGACCATGATCTATCTGAAACAATGATTTATTTTTTAAAAATTCAGAGGTATACATAAACTCTAGAAAGAGTAGACAGACCCAAAGAGCAAAGAGCAAAATACTGTTTATTTTTATCTAAATGTGTTCAAAAGATGAGGTGCTATGGTATTAACTACCTAAACATAACTTTGAAATGGATAAGAATTAATCTAGATATCCTACATTAATTTATTTAACCACCAAATATTGGTTATTGAGCAAGCACTAGGCACTAGGTCACTTAATATTCATTCTACTTTTCAATCATGCAACTAGCAAGCAAGCAACCTCTAATATATTATTCAGTCAATCAGACGTGGATTCAAATAATGACTCCTTTACATACTAGCCATATATGACATTCAGCAGATTCCCTTGTGGAGATTTAGTTTCCTTATCAGAAAAATAGAGATAATAGCTTCTCTCATGGGACTTTTATAAGGAATAAATGATATAGGGACAAAAACTGAACACCAGTATTTTGTACATAATAGTTTTTTGCTAAATATTAATCTAGCAAGACTTTTCACTTGTCTCTATAATGACTTAATAAAGGAACATTTACAATTATAATTTTATTTGTGAGCTAGTTACCAAAACTTTATTATTGTAGAGCTGATAAAATTTCTGGAGCTACAAAGCCGTATAGGCTTAGATCCCAGCTTACAGAGACACAGCACCTAGTATGACTCTGCTTAGGACAGAGGCTAGACAAGCAGCCAACTTCTCTTTGACAATATCAAGAAAAGATTTAATTACCTGAGAACTTATTTGCACCTGGAGAAGTGTTGAAAGGGCTCTATAAATAAACATTTCCCATGACAACACTGCTTTTTGTATTATGGAAAACAATTTATTGCAACAGTTAGGGGAGGGGTGTAGGGTTTCTAAAAATTGACTTTTCATTTAATATTTGCACAAGACAGTGGTTTTCAGTTGTTAAGTTCTTCAAGATTCAATCCTCTTATGTCTGAACTGCTCACATTCCTCTCTCTCCTCTCTCCACCCTTGCTTTAGCAGCTGCTATTAGTCATAGAGGGGCTTCCCTGGTGGCTCAGACGTAAAGAAGCTGCCTGCATTAGTCATAGAGGAGCTACTACTACATTCAAACCAATGCTTTTTTTTTTTTTAACCTTTTTCTTCTCTATAGTTTATAGATCATCTCATCAATTAGGAGAGTGTGGTTAATAAAAACAAAGCTAAGAAAGCAAGGAAACAAAAATAACCAATAACTGCTGGTGATTTATCTATGCTATTAATATTTATTTTCTTTATAATTTCAGGCACTAAACAGCTAATTGGAGTTCTTCTGAGCCCTGATCTTTCCAACTCTTTAATTAATTCCTCATCACTCTCTAGGGATAGCCACCCCTGAGCACAGCGATTGGGAAACATTTTTCAAAGTGTGGTCTGAGGAACTCAGGTTGTAGACAAGTCTCCTCCAGGTGGTACATGAGGGTGGTCTCTGGTTCCTGGTCACATTAATGCTTATAATGAAACCACTTTATGTTTCTGTTCCTGGTGTAAGTTAATAAACACATTATCCAGTAGTCATATTAATACCCCCCCCCCTTTTTTTTTTAAAGAACCAAGAAGCATGGGTGGTCTGCAGGGTCTTTTGTTCAAACTAATATATGAGCTAACAGAGGTTGAGAACCTCTCTGCATGTGCTCTAATGAATTTCTATTTTAAAAGTAATTTTATTAAGTTATTAATTTGAAGTATATTATTTGTAGAATTTATAACCCTAATTCCTGCAATGAGCAAAGAAATACAATAAATGGGAAGGCAGAATGACTTCATACTTACCCTCTGTCCAACAGGGCCTTTAGGACCTGATATTCCAACAATGCCAGCATCTCCCTCGGGACCCTAGAAGCATGATTTAAAAAAAGTCAAAATATGAACATTTTACACTTGAAATAACCTTGTACCAATCTATTAATAACTGGCCCTTAAAAAATGGAACATGATAGTTAATGATGTACAAGCTGAAGTATTTTGGAGGAATTGTACTGAGGCCTACAACTGTCTTTGAAATACATCAAAACCGGACTGAGATAGAGGGAGATAGGAATAGCTGGTTGGATGGGTACATAATAAAGTGAGTAAAATGTTATTGTAGAATATAGGTAATAGGTATATGCATGTTAACTCATTCTCTCAACTTTATGGTATGTTTGAAATTTTTCATAGTAAAATGTTTGGAAAAACAGAAGATACAGAAGCAAATTATTCAATAAAACTGCTAGGAAAATATATAGTTACATAAGTTTTAAAATTAACATTCAAAACTCAATTATATAATTCCATACCAACTGAAATTTTGCCGATTAAAAAAGAAAACAGAAGCTCAAGTCAGAGATTAAATATTGGTATTTCAACACCTTTTTTTTTTCTAGATAACTAGAGACCAGTTGAAAATATGTAAGCATACTTTGGGGCCTGGGAATCCTTGGAAACCCGTCAAACCTTGAATACCATGTTCTCCCTGTAATGTGAACAGAAATGATTATCATTATTGTATGGTGGTGGCCTGGTATGCAGAATAATAAAAGCTCAGTGAATTTCTGAGTTGGCACCTACAGGTTGCCCTTTCATGCCAGACTCTCCACATGGTCCTTGATCACCTTGTGCCCCTTGGTAACCTCTTTTACCTGGAATTCCAGGTTGACCAGGCAGCCCTTGTTCACCCTATGGACAAAAAAAAAAAAAAAAAGAAAGGTAATCTTGACTTTAGAACCTATAAACATGTTATTTTAAAATGAAACCTAAATTCTGGCCCATTCTCAAGCATAGTACAAGGCACTGGGGAAGTCAAAATCTGCATGATCATTCTCCCCACCAATATTCTCCACATACATAATATTTGATTACAATGAACAAGAAATGTGGCAGTAGGGGAAAGAGAATTCCAGAGATTGTGGTCATGACTATGGAAAGAGGAGGAGAGAGGGGGCCTGCAAGTGTGGGAGCAGGATAGTGGGGCTACAGAGAGGGTGTGGTATGTGTGGGGGTGTTTGTATGTGATGGAGCTTGTGTTTTATTTGAATGGAAATTATTTTGCTGTGTTTTCTTTACCATACAGAGATGATTCAGCTGATACCACAAACAGAGCAGACTCTCTTGAAACGTGAACCCTGCTTTTGCCATGATTATTTTTTTCAGTTCCATCATTAAGAAATTTCCATTATCTGTTTCTCAAGATTCCTTTAATACCAAGCCTCTTTATCCCATAAAAGTTCCTCTTAAAGATATAATTATTGTTATTTTGTTTTTAAAAGTCAAGTATTTTAAAATATATTTTTATTTTGTTTTTGAAATAAGAGTTGTAATAGCGTTTACAATTTCTAAAACTTAGAAATCATGTTCAATTTGTAGATAAGGTAATGAAAAATGATGCTTGGTAAACTCTGACTAAAGCTTTCAGATTAGCAAATTATCCTTCACTGTCTTGAGATAAAGATATAGCTTTGGGACTTGACAAATTGGATCTTTTTTTTTCTTTTTCCCAGATTCACACAAAAGAGGTAGTGATCTTATTTCTTTTCCCAATTTTAGCATTTGCTCAGCTGTCTTTTTTTAGTGGAAAGGGATATTCATGGTATAAACATTAACAGGCTCAAATTGTAAATAAAGAGTTGCTGAGTCATCTTTTTCAGAATACCTCAAAATTCTTCAGAAGTGAAATCTTGAAAATCAAATTAAGAAATAATAATGATGAAGGTGCCAATGTCTTAATCCTGGTCTTTTATGAAACTGCATTAGATATTGCTCTAATCTCTTGGTTGTCTGGGTCAAATCTACAATACATTGAGATATTTCTAAGAGAGGTTTTGTATGGAAAGCCTATTAACATGTGACAACACTCCTTGCAATGAAGATTAATGCAGGACAATTACTATCACTTTGACTTTAAGAAATAATCTGTGTGCTTATCATATTTGTTAATTAGTTGGTTAGGTTCAGACTTAGTGGAACAGGAAGTGTACCTGAGAAAATATGTAACTGGAAGTAAATAAGATTTTTCTGTTTTGGAGGAGAAGGTAGATGACAGAAAAGGAAGCAGAGACAAAATGAGTCAAAGAACATTTTTATAAAGCATCACTAATCCTGGGTTAATAAGTTGTTCCAGCAAATTACATGCTCTGTAGCTATCATGGGAGATGGCTATGTCAAGGCCATGCAATCTCCGTTTTTCCTCATGTGTTTTTTATTATTGGCCAAATTTAATTACAAGCTGTCAATCTTACCATCCTGTGATCTAGTCAATAAACTCAGGGCCAGGAGAGATGGTCAATACTGCTTATCCATCTGAACAAGCATGCAAGTACCTTCGGGCCTTGAACTCCCGGGCTTCCTGGTGGGCCTGACGAACCCTTTGCTCCTTGAGGACCTAGAGACCCAGTCAGTCCTGTTCTTCCTGGGCTGCCTCTGATGCCCTAAAAAACAGATAAGAAATGAGGACTGGGGTAGTTCTTAGGATATCCATCCAGAGGCTCAATAAGTGAGGGAAGGATTGGTGTGCTGAAAGGCTGCCACTGATACCCTGCCCAAGTTTGGGAGTTACCCTGGGCTGCTTTCACAGATAAACAAAATGCTTAAATGATGTTTTGGCTTACCTGAAATCTCTAATTATAGTTAATATAATGGTCTTGGGTTTTTAAAATAAAAATACCCAGGCAGTACAAAGTCAACCAGTGTCTCCTGACTAAAGAGCTTAGATATGAAGCAGGTTTGTTGTATTCTAACCTTTCGTATTACACTCTGGTGTGCATGACAACTCTAATAACCGATTAATGTATCCTTAAGAAGGATATTCTTCTTATTGTGGTCATTATTTCTCAATATATACAAATACCAAATCACTATATTGTACACTTGAAACTCATATAACATTATATTAACATTTCACTAAAAAAATAATATTCTCTTTCAATCACATGATTCTAGAAAATTTGCTTCAAATAGCTTAATTACAAATAAAGTTAAGTAAGTAAACAATATTTCCTCAAAGCCAAATCCTAAAACAAGGATTTTTGTAGAGCTTGTGAGTGAAGGATAGTTATTACATTTTCATATGTTTAAAAAATCAAAGGAAGAATAACATTTCAAGACATAGAAATTATATGAAATTATAGTTTCCATATCTATAAACAAAGCTCATTCATTTATATATGGTCTGTGACTGTTTTGTGCTAAAATGGTAGAGTTCAGTAGTTGTAGCAGAGGCTCAACGGCACGGATTACTTCCCACCTCTGATTGTTGCACTGCAAATTCCTATGATGCAATTATGAATTGACAAGTGCTTTGAGCAGAACATATATTGACTTGCTGTGAGATTTTATTATCATTGCATATCCACTGTATCAAAACAAAAAAAGAAGAAAAAAGTCGACTTTGAATGTTGTATTTTTAAGGCACAGTGGAATGTGGATTATTTTGTGATCAAGCTAGATGTCAAAGTTTTGTGTTTATTATGTGATGACACTAGAGCTGTGCTTAAAAAAATACTATATACATCAACACTATTATACCAAGCACTTGACACAATATTCCCACTTCACAGAAATGTAACAGAAAAATTAGGAAAACTAAAATGGAGTATCTCATCACAATAAAAAATTCTTCTCAAAAATTTGAAATGGAATTGCAACTAAAGTGAAGTTTATAAGTGGTTCATTTGCTAGTCCAACAATGAAAGTCGCTTATTGATAGACAATTAAATCATGCAGCAAAAATAAACTTGTTTGTTAGCCTTTTGGCAAGAACAGTTGCTTGAAATGTCAAGGACATTGGAGTACTATCAATAGTCAATTAAAAATCAAGGCAAATATTTCCAAGTGGTTTTCCTTGCCTCTTGATCAATCGATAGATATTAGTAATACTACTATTTATTTGAGGAATCAATGCTGAGTTTGAAGTGTCTGCAAAGTTAACCCCTATGAATAGTTGGTGGAGTAATTATAGGTAAGAGTAACTTCAAGTAAGTTAAAAAACTAAATCAGTACAGCCTGATGTGGAATCTGCTACAATGTGATGATTGACAGCAACAGATCAGAAAAAGATGAACTAGACAAATTAACAAAACTTGTGAATAAGTTAAGATATTTAGAGCCATGATTATTCATTGTATTTTATTCACCACCAGGTACTCTGAGGAAATACTTGAATCTACAATGTTATTGAGCCAGTACTGTCACGAGTGAACTCCATTGACTCTTGTAAATTTAACTTTCAGTGGTTCTGTGAATTTTTTTTGTCAAAATAGAAAGTGAATTTCTTCACTCTAGCATGCAGCAGTTTGATGGCTTTGCAGGAATAAAGCTTTACTGGGTTTTCTGAGATTAAGGCTCAAGTTTTTTTTTGTATTAGAACTGCCCTCAACCTCTATTACTAATGATATGTGGTTTTAGAAATTAAATTTTGCTGAAGATTTATTCAATATTTATCTGTGAATTCAACCCAAAACTGCAAGGCAAAATAATGCTCACGTGTGAAACATGGTGTGATAAACTCATCTTGAAGACAACTATTTGAATCACAAGTAGTTCAAACAGCTTTATACACTTCCTCTGAAAAATTAAAACAAGATCTCCATTTCCACAAAAATTTTTGGTGGGTAGATATTCTGAGCTCAAACACTTTTAGTAGCATTTTTCAGATCTAGATGCAAGAAATTTCTCTATTTCAAAATGAATTTAACTATATGAGGAGTTTCAACCGAAACTTCAACTGGAAATAACTAATGTACAACATAATGACATGCCTAAAAGGCAACTATCAAGAGAAGAACTTAGCAGAATTTTATAAATTCTTTCCAAGCAATGAATATGCTAGATTAAAATCATATGCTCATGAACTGCAATATTTGGCAGTACATATCTATGTGAAAAAAATGTTCAAAGATGAAATATGTAAGACATGCAAAATATCATTATGTCAGCATTAACAAATGAAATATTAACGACAAGAAACTGTAATAAGCTAAATGTTATCTCCCATGCAAAAGAATTCCATTTTTCTCATTAGTAGACTTGTATCACAAAAATTATACTAAATCAATATTTTAAATCCATAAAAATTTATTTTCTTTCTTGTTACATAAGTTCTTAAGCAATACTCTTGATTTTGCTTTTTGCCTTGCAAACTCAAAAACAGTTATTAATATTTACAGAAAAATTTTTCTGACCCCTATTTTAGAAGATTATTACTTTCTGAGTTGATTCCTGGGATACTAAATTGGGTTGCACAGTAGTTGTTCTATGCATTGAACAACATTTGCTAAATATCATCTATGTATAAGGAAGGTACCATGGGAAGCCTGTGAAAAACATAAACAAGATGTGGATTTTATTTTTAGGAAGCCTAAAATTAAGTGAGAAAGACTGTAATATATAAATAGTTCTAATAAAGGCAGAAATTTAAAAAAAAACATGAGAAAAGAGATATAAAGTAAATACTAGAGAGGTTCTGAAGAGGGGAAGTTACTTCTGGCACTAATCAGAAAAGGAAATACTGAGAAGGTAGGAATATATTATAATATATTCCTATATTATTTATTAATATTATTAATTAATATTATTAATATTATTAATTATTATTATATATATTATATATTAATAATTATATATATTATATAATTATATATTATATATTATATATATATAATATATATATATAATAATATATATATATTATTATATATTATATAATATTCCTATATTATATTATATTATATATTTATTATATATTATATATTATATTATATATATATATAATATATATTATATTATAATATATTATAATATTATTATAATTATATATTATATATTATAATTATAATATATTATATTATATATATATAATATATATATTATTATATATTATATATTATATATATATATTTATATATATATATATAATATATATTATATTATATAATTATATATTATATATATATATATATAATATATATATATATTATTATATATTATATAATATTCCTATATTATATTATTTAATATAATATATATTAAATAATTAATATAATATATTATATTAACTGGAATATAAGATAAAGATATTTCCCTAAAAGTTATAAAAGTGGTGGGAGAGATGACTGGCTCAAGATAGGCTAGAGTCATTTCTGTGGAGAGCCTGGCTGGCAGAATAGGATTTAAAAGGTAAAGCTAATTTTGAATTTAATGCTAAAGCATTTTTCCTTTAAAAAAAAAAATCTCCTCCAAATCATCATGTATCTTTTTATCCTCTTACTAATGGCAAAAAATAGTACAATATACTTAAAAAATTACCTTTTCAAAGTAGATTTTCCTTATGATCATAAAACACTAAAATAAGAATAAAATTGTATTTTACATCACTAGGTGTCATATACTATGCTTGGTGCTTAAGGATATAGACTCACATTCCTTAGCTTGACCTTCACATCTTTCTTTGTCCCTATCTACATCAACCATTTTCTCTCTCACCACTTATCTATATTGGTGGTTCAATATTTGTAAGGAACCTTTATGAGGGTAAAATCTTGATAGAGGGAAGGGGAATGAGGGTGGAAGGTGGGGAGGGAGAGAGATCCACTTTGTGGATTTAGGATTCACGTGGTGTGGTTCTTCAAGGTTGCTTGCACCTTATCCTAAGTTCGTCAAATGCTAGCTCTTTCCCTTTGATTTTTTTTTTTTTTTTTTGCCTTTTGGCTGAGGCATGTGGGATCTTGGTTCTGGATCAGGGATCTAACCCATGTCCCCCTGCATTGGGAATTGGGAGCACAGAATTTTAACCACTGTACCTCCATGGAGATCCCTCCCTTTTCTTCTTACAATGTGTTTTACATTGATTCAATTTGGTCTGTGAGCCTTTTGGTTCCATACCTCTGGGGTAGGTTATCTGGTAGTGTACTTTCCATAGGAATGATAAGAACCATGGAAACAGGAGATAATGCCATTGAAGAGCTCATCATTACAAATGAAAGCAAACCTATTCATAGTCATTTGAAATTCTAGGATACAGAATTTCAGAAATGTTTAGGAAAGACCTAAGTCTTATACCAATTGCCAGGATTCTGATGAGAATATGACTACAGGAAAATCCAGTTTTAAAAACAAAGTTTGGGTGAATAATGCTCCTCCCAGTAAAATGAGGTTAAAAAACCCAAAGAAACCAATGGCCTGAAAAGAAAGCTGATTTTACAAAGTCATAAACAAAAGATGAAAGAAAGAAAGAAAACAACTACAGCAGACCAACAAAGTAGCTTCAGAATTAAACTAGCTGAAAAGTTGTAAAATAAGGATCAGTATAATTTTTTTTTTTAATAGTGGGTTGTCTTTCAAGACTGAGTGTATCCTATGTGTGGATGTATTAGAGAAGTAGTGGATTCCAGATGGAGAGAACACGTAACACGTGAAAGATCACCCTAGATGATTTTAGGACACCACAACATTCTACAGTTCTAAAATAGTACCACTTCACCTCATTTTATTTATAATTTAGGTATTGAAAAAAAAAAGTTTATTCTCAAACAGAAAAATAAATCTATCTTTTGGATGACACATGAACAATGGACAGTCAGAGACTGCCAAACATTCCAGAAGTCAATAAGTATTTTTAGTGAGGATAATAAAGGCCATATGCCTAGTCCGCAGGGTTAACTGTACACTAGGAACTTAATTTTACTTGCAGTACTATCAGATATTTCACACAGCACAAAAAATGTGTTCCAAATCATTTACTGTTCACATTGGTTTCTTAGAGAAAAATCTGAGGAAAGTAGCAGAGTGTTCTGTACAGAGTTCCAAGCAATGTTTCATACAAGTAGAGAACAAACATTTCTTATTATGAATACACAGATGGATGAGTGATTTTGTGTTCAAGAGAAACAGATGCTAATCCCTATGAATTCTTTCCAGTATCTTCTAAATGATTTGTCTAAAACCAATCAGCAAAGGATAAGTCACTCTGAGCAAATTTTAAAAAGCAGATAAAATCAAAATTACCATTAATTTGTTCACAGATGCTGAGACCAATCAACATTTTACCCAAGTCTTAGAAATGTTAATAAAATGGTAAAAGTACATGATGTCTCATGGCCAGAAACCTCCATTATCCTGAGATAGAAGCTAGCCTCCCTGCTGAGAAGGGTTTTGACTCTTCAAAGTGTCAATTTTGACAGGACTGAAGCTGATGGCTGCTTAAGACTTGCATCTCCAAGGAAGCAAGTACTTGGATCAGTAATGACAGAATCAACCACCACCACAAGAGCTACATCTGTGGGGAGTCTCTTATGTATCTGTAATGGCAATATGGTTGTGTTGTTTTATCTAATCTGATGTCAGTTATGAAAAGAAAATGAAGTTGCTTTTCACTTTGACTTCTCTGCGAGGAAAGGAAGGAGTAGCTTAAATATAAATATGCCGTCATCCTGGAACTAAATGTAAAGATCTGGTAACGAAAATGGGGCTATCCGTACATATCAGAGGATAGGCACAAAGAAAAAATTTTGGAACAATGATGACTACTTTGGATTTAATAGTGAAATATACCACTGCTGTTTGAATGCCCTTGGTTTAGCTGTCTTATTCTCGTTAGAATGGAAACAAACATATTAAGAAAAAGAATGTGTGAAATAAAGGTTGGGCTTCCCTTGTGGCTCAGCTGGTAAAGAATCTGCCTGCAATGTGGGAGACGTGGGTTTGATCCTAGGGTTGGGAAGATTCCCTGGAGAAGGGAAAGGCTACCCACTCCAGCATTCTGGCCTGGAGAATTCCATGAACTGTATAGTCCATGGGGTTGCAAAGAGTCAGACACGACTGAGTGACTTTCATATAAAACCCCACAAAAGAGGGTTAGCAAATGAATACTATCTTTAAAGTTTTGAGTAAGATAAGACATTTTTGATGTTAATTTCTTTGATTTTTCAACAGTAGATTGATAAATTTTAAACTACATAGAATTTCAAATTGGTTTTGATGTTTTTATCTAAAATAAAATTACTAGGAAAAGAGTTTTATCTTTTCCCTACTGCCAAGAACACTCCCTTGTGCTCAATCATGTTTATATAGTTACGTGCTATATAAGAAAACAGTAATGAAAACTAATTTCTATAGTACAAAAAAATAAATATGATGACCTATTTTTTTGGGGGGGTGCATAATATTAGGCAACATAAGTGGGTTTTCCCCAGTGGCTCAGTGGTAAAGAATCTACCTGTAATACAGGAGCCACAGGAGATGCTGATTCAATCCCTGGGTTGGGAAGATCCCCTGGAGGAGGGCATGGCAACCCACTCCAATATTCTTGCCTGAAGAATCCTAAGGACTGAGAGGAGCCTGGCAGGCTACAGTCCATGGGGCCGCAAAGTTGGACACAACTGAGTGACTGAGCACAATAGTATATACATATATATATATGCATATATAAATATATACACACATACACACACATGCATACAACATAAAAGTACCATGTTTTTAAAGCCAGCAAACCAATGGGTTATAAAAATAGTACTTTGTTTCCTTTGCTCCAAGCAACTGAAAACACTTCTGTTTAAGTAGGAATTTCTCATTTTATTTGGCTTACTAAATATATCCCTCTTCGGAAAAAACTGGCTGTTTAAAAAATACGTGGGATAGCAATTATTAGGTGATTATGTGCAGGGCTATATTATGCATAAATATTGTAGCATTTATAACATTTTCTTGCAAGGGCAATCATAAATAATGTGGCCAAATGTTAGAAATAAGATTTATGAATGCACTGTATACTAAAATTAGGAGGTAACTTTAGTTTTGAATTGCTAAACCTGTTAATGCCTGTGGAACTCAGAGTGGGGCTGAACTGAGGCATGTCTTAAGGTAGTGGAGACAAGTCTGCCTGAAGGTCTGTTCTCAAGAGCATACACAATTGACTCTTGTTCAGTTTTAATAGATACAGGCATTTCAGCATTGTATTACCTTATAGAAATGAATCACTCATTCATAGAACAATTGATGGTTTATCGTTCTTGCAAAACAGTGTTTCAAATGCCACTAAAATATTGGACAACATTACTGTATCCTGTGAAATCTCCTTTACCCAGGCCTCAGCCTATAATCGCAAGACGAATGGTGGGGGGGGGGAGGGGGCAGGGATGAAGGAGGATATTTCACCTATGTCTTTCACTCTTAGCATGACTAGGCAGTCATACCACTATGAAGAAATGAAAATCCATCATTTATTTAAAAAATAATAAGTCTATATCCATATTACCTTACTTGATCCTCAGGTAATCCTGTTAACATGCCAAACTTTTTCCTGACTGCAGGTCTTTTCATTTGGGTCTTTCATATGGCCAGTTCTTCCCTCATTCTTTAAATATTTGGTTTACTCTTACCTCCAGTCCTTAGCTCAAGTGTAAGCCTTCTCAGTGAGTTCTCTATAGTCTACAATCTATCTTAAAATCTATTTACCATTATGCTTTCTTTCTTTCATAGCTCTTCCAACCATTTAGAATTAACTTGATTTGTTTATAGACTACTACTCAATCATTAGGTTGTTTCATATTAAATTGTGATTTTTTTTTTTAAAGGTCAAAAATGGTTAAATGTCAATAATTTCTTGCTGTTCCACGTATGTTCCAGGAGGGCAGTTCTTTGCCCATCTTATTTACTGCTATCTTTCCTAACTCCAGGCTCATTCTGTAACTGAGCAGGGGTCTTCCCTAGGACAGTCCCACCCCCCATATCCTCTGCTTTAGCTCTCCTCTGAAGTATCTACAGTATAATATCTGATGAACATTTCTTGAGTTGTTTCACACACATTCAAGAAGTGAAAGTCACTCAGTCATGTCCGACTCTTTGCAATCCCAAGGTCTGTAGCCCACCAGGCTCCTCTGTCCATGGAATTCTCCAGGCAAGAATTCTGGAGTGGGTTGCCATTCCATTCTTCAGAGGATCTTCTTGACCCATGGATTGAACCCAGGTCTCCCAAATAGCAGGCAGATTCTTTACTGTCTGAGCCACTAAAACTAAAATGGATGAAATTAACTACCTCATAGCTATGGGCATGTGGCCCCCAGTCCCACTGGCAGCTAAGGATTGACAATGTTAACGCCCCTCTGATCACCCTGTAACCTCACAATGAACCAGAGAATTGTTTATGAGCCAAACACATATCCTGTGATAGCCCTCCTTAACTGTGCCTTTCAAAACGCTTTGCTGAAACCCATCTGAGAGTTTGGGGCATTTGAGCACTAGCTGTCTAGGGCTCCTTGTATGGTGACTTACAATAAACGCTGCCCTTTCCTTCCCCACAGCTTGGTGTCAGTGAATTGGCTTTACTGTGTAGGCGAGTGGACCCAAGTTTGGTTCAATAACACTGTTAAGTACTAAACAAATATTTGGTTACTGAATGTTAGCCTAGCCACGAAAATTATTATGAAAAAACAATAACTCAATAAGTGCATGCAGCCTACCAAGCACCTCACATACAACATCTCATTTGATCCTTGTATGAATTAGATATTACTGTATCCATTTTATAGATGATTTTTAATTAGCAAGCACATCTTAATTTTAAACTCAGGTCTCTAAAGTTATAATTATTATGCAAAGAACATTTATTCTTCAAATATTTATTGAGTTCCTTCTAAATGGACCTGACACTATGCTAAGTACTAGAGATACAAAAACAAAACAGAACACCAGTTCTATAGCAGTTTACAGCCTGGGGGAGAAAGACATTAAGATCATTAATTAGTGCCCACATGATCCATGCTCTGATGGAATCAGTGTATGGAGTATACAGAAGTTCAGAGCATGCATACTTAGCTTTGACTGAATAGTCCAAGGAAGGGTGCCTGAAAGAAATAACTGTTCAATTAAGTTCAATCCTGAAAGATTAAGAAGTTTTTCTTCCTAAGATTAAAGATGGAAGAGTCCTCAAAGCAGAGGGAATATATTACATGTACAAAGGCATGAAAGTGGGGGAAATATACAGAATTTGGAGGAATGTCTAACAAATTAAGCATGATTGAAAAAGCATAGCACAATAAGAACACAGGTTCTGAATCTAGACTGTATGACTTTGAATCCTGGCCCTATTATTTATTGTGTGTGTGATCTTGAGCAATTAACTTAGTCTGAGTCTCAGCTTCCTTTTCTGTAAACTGAAGATAATAGCTATACCTACTTCATGGAGTTTTGGTGAGAATAAACTTCATATATACTCAGCACCTTGCACATAGCATTTATAATTGTTAGACTAAAAGAGAAAGGCAGAATGTAAGACTGAGACCAGATCATAAAGAAACAATATTCCACAAAGAGTTCAGACTTTACTGGATTTGGAGTCACTGAAGAGTCAACTAAGAAAGTTACATCCTCTAGCAAATCTTTCATTTTGTTGCTAATAAGCAGCCCAATAGGCTGAGTTCTGTCTGTTTTGGAAGAGTTCCTAATGAGCAGAAAATGGGCCAAAACAAGCAGAAGGGTGGAGAAGAGGGAGAAAGTAGCAATCAGGATAAAGCCTAATGGGATACTCAACCCCTTAATAATCAAGAGGTGACAGGATTTGATGAATGCAGATCTGGCCCATGCTGGTATGTTTCTTCCTCCAAAATACTAAGAAAAAAGAAATATATCTTCTTAGAAACAGAAGTTTGTTTGGGGTGACCAGCTCATAAACTAGGGAATACACCACCCAGAGGGGTGCCAGGACTGCTGGTGTTCCTAACAGAGGCTTCCATGGTGGTCCTGACACTCTATGCTTAGATTATGAGTGGTTGATGAAGTGTGTTTTTCCTTCTTAGACTTAGACTACGTGGACACAATCCACAGGTGGAAAAATGCAAGACTTTCAACGTTCTTTAAAGACAAGCATCTCATTTTTGACAACACGAAAGCCTGTGCTTACCTATTGAAGTTCAAAGTCAAGATTGAAAGGCTTGGATTTGTCCCAAGTCGTTAGTTTGTTTCTTTCCCTCTTTTCCAATAACCAATGTTATTAGTTGCAGGAAAGAAAAATAAAGACGGGTAAGCCTTCATTTTGATGACAAATAGATTTATGGTCTTTTCAGGGAAAAAGTTGTTTTCCTTTTTCATAAATGACTCAGGTACTATGCTAATACAGAAGCCCAGCTCAATGAAAACAGCATGGTAGACTCATTTACTGCAGATGTGCTAAGTTGACTAGTCTCAAAACACTCATTTATACAGAAGAAAATTCACACAGTCAACTGTGAGCTTCCCCAATACCATCCTTCAGTTGCAGTCACATGACCTTGAAGAAACAGTGAAACTGCAGTGTGAGTATGCCAGAAATTCTTTAATTCCTTTGGCCACATCAGAAAGAGAAAGAACATTGTTTAGGAAAATCAGGCACTTGCATAATCCTAGAAATCCCAGAATAAATATTTTTCTCAGTGGAAAAATCCAGCAGTCTTTAACGGTGAGCCAAAAAACACCATGGTGCCATGATTTGAAAAAAAGAAAATAAAAAAAGGAAAAACACACACACACAAAAGACCAATAGAAGGATGTCCTTATCCTTTGTTGAAAATATTCCAGGTAACTTGCTAGTATTTAGAAATTATACTGCTTTCTCTTAAGTAGTTTTTCTATCACCATAGTAGCTTTCAGAAATAATTCCCTTAGAAATCACTTTTCCTAATGACTAGTTTAGCCACTGTACTTAGTTTCACAGAACAGACTAGGCCCTTATTAAGCATTATAATTTGTTTCATAACGAATATTCTACAGGGAGTAGAGAGACATTTGTAAAAAATATTTCTATATCCATAAATACCAATAGCATGTGTAAACCTTGGGGTTAAAAGGGGACTCCTTAAGGGAAAGCTATTTTGCTTTTATTTCAAAGGTTACGAAATGCTTCAATACTTTTAACCTCCTGATATTCTAAGTATGCATGTAATTTTTTTTAACATTTTTTGAAAATGCTAAAAAGTAGGAGACAATGAGTTATGATCTGATACCTAATTGCTTACTAATGGAAATATCAGATACCACTCAATTTCATGGCCCTGGGAGATATATTGTACAGTATTCAATATTATTGTAATTCATTTCATCTTTTCATCACAAAATTCAATGAGTTTTTAATACTCAAGTATAAAGGGATATGTGGCTCAGAATCTATTTTTTAAATGATCCTCAATTAGAAGTAGGATAACTTTCTAAGTGAAGCTAGAATATGCATGTTTTGTTGTCTGACTAATCCCTTGATTTCAAGTATTCAGCATCTCCATCTATACTAGGTTCTTCTAGCATTTAAATATGGTTAAGATTCTCTAATTTAAAAATAACTTTCAACCTTAGACTCAGTTTCTTCTCTAGTTATTTTCCTACCTTCTCCTTTAGAGCTGAAATTCTTCATTGAACTGTCTGTATATTTTGATTTCCTCACTACTCAGGCATTTACTTTCACTCCTCAAGCACTCGAGTCCTGTTTCTGCCTCCACTAATCAAACAACATATTTACTTGCTCAAGTTACCAATGATTTCCATATACTAATATGCAACAATTATAATGATATCTTATTAGATTTCTGTACTAGTCGGGGGGAGGTCCTTATTTGCAAACGTCAGAAAACAATTAAGCAAAAAGTTTACTGTAAAGACATTGAGTAGCTCATATAATCACAGATAAATCTAGAAAACCAGGTTTGGAAAATGGGTCAAATTAAAAGACAAGGCAGCCAGAATTTGGACACTATAGTGAGCACCACCCTAGCTCTTGGATGTTGATGCCAGTCATCCCTGGAGACTGAGTGCCACTGAAAGTTATTGCTACTGCCACCAGAAGAGTGTCTCGTTATCCCCGGTTCTGTGTATTATTTTCTCAGTAGAAAGTGTAGGTGAATATACTTGACTGCTTAGGCTCTGGGTCATGGGCTAGCATCCTTGTTTCAAAGAGGAACTGCAAGGTGAAGGTCTGAAATTTTTGACTTCTGTAATAAAAGGTAGTTTCCCGTTAAGACTCAAAAAGAGAGAAAACACAAAAATTTCTGAACATAAAAATGGGATTGAGACACCGAGTAGCCAAAAAACCAAACCCAAAACAGAATAAAACATGTCCAACAGTCTCCCATGATTATTAGATGCAGCTGATGAATTTCTCCCTTGAAATATTTTTAAGTTTGCAAGACAAGGCATTCTTTTTCTATTATGACCACTCTATCTCAGACTCCTTTGTAGTCTCCTCTTCTTCTTTACATGAGTTACAAATGATAGAATTCATCACCACTCGGTTCTAGACCTTCTTTCTACTGCTAACCTTTTATTTGTGTTTTTTCTTCATTTGCTCCCCATATCCATCCACTGCCTATCCTCTATGTTGTTAATCTTCCTCGGAGTCTCACCTTTATGGACTGCTTCATCTGATTCTCTTGTGCTCTGACTTCCAGTTGTGGTTGGCCAATGGGATGAACCACTAGGACACCAAAAGTTACCAGAAGAGAGAGATAATATATTTTTTTTCTCCCATCTCCTCCCAACTTGGGCATTCTGTCAGTGACTGGGTTACTTTCAACTATAGCTCCTATAAGATTCTCCTTTTCTAATAGCTCTGGGTCTCAACTTGACTCTCAACCTGACATTATTTCTTTCCTTTAACCTTTCAGCTCTCAGGGTGATTAACTAACTGCTTCCTACTGTTGATAGGCTCTGAGTTTACCCAACATCATTTAGTGACTGACTTAACCCTGACCATACTTCTATAATGAGTCTCTTCAAAATTCAAGCTGAGTATTTCATCTACTTCAAAACAGGACTCTGATTAGTACATTTTACTAGGTTAATACTTTAAATTTATATTTGACTTCCTCTCTGAGCCCTAGCCCCAAATATCTAATTGCTCACTTACCACCTCCGCTCGAATGTCAGACCTCTCCCACAAAACTTGGGCCTCCTTCAGCATTTGCTTTTTTAGTGATGAGCACTACAATGCATTGAGTTAGAAACTTGAACAAGTTAGAAATTTAGAAGTCATCCTTGACATCTCCCTTCCTCCTGCACCTTCCATGATCAAGCATTGAAGTCACGTTAAAGCTATGTCTTAAATACTGCCTAAATCCATCTACTTCTTTCCATTTACGCTTCATCAGTCTAGCACAAACCATGCATATATATATACCCTGGAATATTGCAGTAAATAGTCTTCTTTTTAGTCTTCTGCATCTACTCCTGCCCCTTCCCATCCATTTTCCACACTGGAGCCAGAATAATATTCCTCCTACATTTACTACTCAATGGGATCCCACTGTCTAGATAATGCTCAGTATCCCTGATAATTCTTTCATTAGTCACCATGATGCTGCTCTTGCTTACCTCAACAGCACCAAACTATCATTCTACACTTTGCTCACTAAACGTTAGCCACAACTGATCTTCTCCCTCTTCTTCTTCAATCATACTGTTCTTCCTAGCATTGTATATGCTATTGTTTCTACCTAGAGTATTTCTTTTTTGCTTTCTCCACTCACCATTATGATTCCTAATTTACTCCTACTTATAGTTGGAGTTCAATGTCATCTCTCTCTCTCTCCCTATATCTTCACATAAAACCACTTTACTGAGGTATAGTTGACATAAATTTCAAAATCTAGAACCTGATAAATTGACACAAAGAATACATCTGTGAAAAAGTACATTAAAAAGAAGGTAACATATCTACCACTCCCCAAATGTTCCCCCTCCCTCTGTAAGTCCTCCTCAAACACACTTTCCTCTCCAGGAAAACAATGACTTACTTTCTGTCTCTACAGATTAGTTTACAGTGTCTAGAATTGTATATATGTGGCAGTATACAGTATGTCCTCTTTGCTGTACCTTTTCCCCCACTCAGAATAATTATTTTGAGATATATTCATATTGCAGTATGTATCAATTGCTCATTCTTTTTACTGCAGAATAATATTTCATTATACATATGTACCACAATTTGTTTAACCATTTACCTTTTGATGGACACATGGATTGTTTCCAATTTGGGGCTATTACAAAGAAAACTACATCAAATACTCATGTGCAAGTTTTTGTGTGGACATATGCTTTTATTTCTCTAGGCCAGTTCAGAATGGCTGGTTCATAAGTCAGGTGTACTTTTAAAGTTTTAAGATAATGCCAGTGTATTGGATAATTGACATCTTAATAGTATTGAGTCCTCTGATTCATGAATATAGTGTATACATCATTTATTTGAGTCTTCTTTAATTTCTGTAAGCAATGTGATATAGTTTTCAGTATCAAGTTGCATATTTTAGGGGGGTTAGATTATTTGATTTTAACACTATAGTAAATATTGCTTTTTAAATGTCAATTTCTGATTGTTTGGGAATACAATATATAGAAATACATTTCATTTTTGCATATTGATATTGCACCCTGCAGCCTTGCTAAATTAATATTTGGGTTTTTTTTGTAGATTCTGAAGGATTTTGTATATAGATGATCATGTTATCTGTGAATAAAGACAGTTTTATTTCTTTCAGTCCAATCTGGTGGCTTTTCCTTCTTCTTTTACCGACTGGAACCACTGATAGTGCTGAATGTCTCATGTAAATGTAAGAGAATAATAAACATATCTGTTGGCATATGAGGCCTCAGGTTTGTCTCACAAACACCTACACAAAAAATACTTCTTGGAGGAAGTATTCAAATAATAATAGAAACAAATTCAGAAGATTCTACGAGAAATACTGAAAAGTAATAGTGACTAAATAGTTGCGTTTACTACTCTGTTAAAAAAGAAACAAAGGATATAGAGAAGTAAATGCATGAGGATTAAGTCAAAATTCAACCTTATATTAAAAACCAATGAAGAAAAAAAAAAAAAAACCGATGAAGGGAAAGGATGGTTTATTAGAAACAAAAGGGCATGCGAGCAAATAGAAGTATTTGTTTTGTTAGAGGGAAGATACAATTAGTGACATATTAAACAAATAACTAGAGTTAAATAAATACATATTTGGTTCTTAAATTCAGGGCACCTGTCACCAGAACACCAGCTGAAAGAGAATAGGTACCTTTTAAACCAGCAGAAGAGAATTCAACCAATACAATGAAAATTAGAAAATAAGAAAAAGAGAAACAAACAAACCAGAAGATAGAACAGGGCAAGGAAACTAAAGAATAAAGATGGCAAAATATGCTTAATGGAGGAATTTTAGATGCATTCTCTCTAAGACTAATAGTAGGATGTAATAGGATTTCTGCTATTATTAGCAGTGGTAGGATGTCTACTGTTACTGCTACATTTGCAAATAGTAGTGGAAGTCCCTATCAGCCTGTGTTGAAAGAAAAAAAAAATTGAGTTTAAGGGTTAAAGTTGCCAATGTTTGAAAATATTACCACCTAAAACCCCAATAGGATCACAATAGCAAATTATCAGAAATAAAAAATCCAATTGTATAGAAGATAATGTAAACCAATAAAGGAAAGACACATCCATCTGAATGCAGAGTTTCCAGAGTAGCAAGGAGAGATGAGAAAGCCTTCCAAAGTGATCAATGCAAAGAGACAGAGGAAAACAATAGAATGGGAAAGACTAGAGATTTCTTCAAGAAAATTAGAGATACCAAGGGAACAGTTCATGCAAAGATGGGCACAATAAAGGACAGAAATGGTATGCACCTAACAGAAGTAGAAAAAATTAAAAAGAGGTGGCAAGAATACATAGAAGAACTATATTAAAAAGATCTTAATGACCTAGATAACCATGATGGTATGATCATTCACTCTGCTAGAGCCAGACATTCTTGGAGTGGGAAGTCAAGTGGGCCTTAGGAAGCATCACTATGAACAAAGCTCGTGGAAGTGATGGAATTCCAGCTGAGTTATTTCAAATCCTAAAATGATGATGCTTTGAAAGTGCTGTAGTCAATATGCCAGCAAATTTGGAACACTCAGCAGTGGCCACAGGACTGGAAAAGGTCAGTTTTTATTCCAATCACCAAAAAAAGGCAATGCCAAAGAATATTCAAACTACTGCACAATTGCACTAATCTCACACACTAGCAAGGTAATGCTCAAAATTCTCCAAGTTAGGCTTCAACAATATATGAACTGAAACTTGCAGGTGTGCAAGCTGGATTTAGAAAAGGCAGAGGAACCCGAGATCAAATTGCCAATATCTGTTGGATCATAGAAAAAGCAAGAGAGTTCCAGGAAAACATCTGCTTCATTGCCTATGCCAAAGGCTTTGACTGTGTGGATCACAACAAACTGTGGAAAATTCTGAAAGAGATGAGAATACCGGACCATCTTACTGGCCTCCTGAGAAACCTGTATGCAGGTCAAGAAGCAAGTTAGAACTGGACATGGAACAAAAGACAAGTTCCAAATAGGGAAAGGAGTGTATTGGGATACAAGTTATACAAGGCTGAATATTGTCATCTTGCTTATTTAACTTTTATGCAGAGTACATTATATGAAATGCCAGGCTGGATGAACCACAAGTTGGAATCAAGATTGCCGGAAGAAATATCAATAACCTCAGATATGCAGATGACACCACCCTTATGGCAGAAAGCCAAGAGGAAGTAAAGAGTCTCTTGATGAAAGTGAAAGAGGAGAGTGAAAAAGCTGCCTTAAAACTCAACATTCAAAAAATGAAGATCATGGCATCCAGTCCCATCACTTCATGGCAAACAGATGGG
Source organism: Muntiacus reevesi (assembly GCF_963930625.1). NCBI lineage: Eukaryota > Metazoa > Chordata > Mammalia > Artiodactyla > Cervidae > Muntiacus > Muntiacus reevesi. The sequence goes on along the minus strand of NC_089249.1, from coordinate 118,979,525 downwards.
GGAACAATGGAAACAGTGACAGACTTTATTTTCTTGGGCTTCAAAATCACTACAGATGGTGAGTGCAGCCATGAAATTAAAAGACACTTGCTCCTTGGAAGAAAAGCTATGACAAACCTAGATAGCATATTAAAAAGCAGAAACATTACTTTATTGACAAAGGTCCATCTAGTCAAAGCTATGGTTTTTCCAGTAGTCATGGATGGATGTGAGAGTTAGTTTATAAAGAAAGCTGAGAGCAGAAGAATTGATGCTTTTGAACTGTGGTGCTGGAGAAGACTCTTGAGAATCCCTTGGACTGCAACGAGATCCAACTAGTCCATCCTAAAGGAAATTAGTCCTGAATATTCATTGGAAGGACTGATACTGAAGCTGAAACTCCAATACTTTGGCCACCTGGTGTGAAGAACTGTCTCATTTGGAAAGACCCTGATGCTGGAAAAGATTGAGGGCAGGAAGAGAAGGGGATGACAGAGGATGAGGTGGTCGGATGGCATCACCGACTCAATGGACATGAGTTTGAGTGAGCTCTGGGAGTTGGTGATGGACAGGGAAGCCTGGTGTGCTGCAGTCTATGGGGGTGCAAAGAGTTGGACATGACTGAGAGATGGAACTTAAATGAACTTAGAGCTAAATAAGGGCACTGGGTGGAGAAAGAGTAGAACTTTATGACAAGGGACGGGGATATCTGACCAGACATGGGCAAGACCAACAAACATGGGCAAGACCAAGAACTGTGAACCTCCAATCCCCCTTAGTCTTCCTTGCCTGTGGAGATAGCGACCATGCTCAAGCATCTGGAAGCACCATTAACAGACAGAAGGATTGACAATTTGAACCCTTGACTCAACTGTGGCCTAGTCAATGAGGTTCAAGTGCTATAACTTCCCTAGCATCCTGCATAGGAAGCGTCCAAAGGCTCAGGAAGATAGAAATGTGGAGATAAATTTATCATGTACAATCTGATCAATCACCCTCTAACAATGGCTCCTGAAAGGGATCAAAGGACACTCTTTACCAAGGTGTTAAGAAATTTCAGTATAAGTTTCCCTTACTTAAATAGGCGGCTTCCCTGGTAGCTCAGAGGGTAAAGTGTCTGACCTCAATGTGGGAGACCTTGGTTTGATCCCTGGGTTGGGAAGATCCCGTAGAGAAGGAAATGGCAACCCACTCCAGTCTTCTTGCCTGGAGAATCCCATGGATGGAGGAGCCTGGTAGGCTACAGACCATGGGGTCGCAAAGAGTCGGACACGACTGAGCGACTTCACTTCACTTTACTTCACTGGACTCTGAGTGGTAGAGTCTAGGTGACAGGGCTTTACTATCAGAGAAAAGGTAGAAGCAGTTATTACAATAAGCCACAGGATGGAGCAGAACCAGATGGTCCAACCACAGAGATCTGTGGTGATTGTTAGTTGGTCAAAGAGCCACAGAAATTAAACATGCAATATGCCAGTATATTGATACATAGGTAGGTCTTCATAATCCTGATTTAAGTCACTTTACTTGGGATTCAGGACCTCTCACTAAGTTCCCAGTCTCAAGCCAGTTCCTAGACCAGAACCTTTTGACTGAAGAGTGTTGGTCCTTTAATGGACCGGAACCTGGTGGTCCGGAGTCGACGACGAGAAAGTGAAAGAAGGAAAGAGGCTAATGTTCCCTGGGTTACACAGCCGGCTTTTGCATTCCAGGGAATCAGCCAGAAATAGAGAGATAAAGAGAAAGAGAGGAAGAGAAAGAAAGAAAGACATGGGGGCCAAATCTAAGATGGAGCAAAGGTGTTTTAATCAACATGGCGTGGGCATGTATACTGTCTTAAAAGGTAGTTATTCTCAGCAAAGATAAAGATTAAAATTCCAGACTTACAAAACACAAGGCGATCCCTATTAAAGAGAGAAGAGGTACTTATCACCATAATGAGAAACTAACAAAGGAAATGCCTGGATAAGGGCCAGAGGATTCCTGACAGAAAGGGAGGCAGGTTCTCTTTGAGGAAGAACCTGCAATGCAGTCATAGGTGTATACAGTGACTCTTGCCCTAAGCCATCTTCAGAGGGACTTGTGTTCATTTACCAGGTGACTAAACACTGGAAAAAGGGAAAGTCTCAACATTTCTGGGGATGTTAGATATTGGATTTGAACTGATAATAAACCCTGGAAATCCAAAATATCATCAGGGCACTCTGGTCAGAGTGGAAAGTTTATGAAGGCTAAGTGATAAACAGTGATAAATGCAGTTTGGGCCTGATATCGTCTCCAAGTAGTTTCAGCAGGGTTATGTGCCCAGTTGTCATTTTTGGGGTTTTTTTTGTTATTTTTTTCCCTCCAATCTCAGAGAATAGTGAAAATTCCTAACTCATAAAGTAAAGGCTACTGTAGTAGAAAGGGAAGAGACACATGGCCCCTTCCTATCTCTTCCTACCCCTTTCCCCACAGTAGTATACCTAAGGTAACAGCACATTCATGCAGAAAACTGTGCACATTAACCACCACGTCCCTGTGGAAAATTGTAAATACTATTGCCAAAAGATGCAGGAGCAGTGATTCTACCATATTTCGCATCCATTTTACTCAACTGTTTGATGCAAACACCAGATAACTCCAACACTTAAACTTACAAAATTAATTGTGTGTTGATGTCAGTCACTGCTCCTGTTTCTGATATGGTGTCTTTACTAAACAGGATAGCCATTAGCAACAGCAGTTACTGGCCTAGTGAAATACTTCTTACCAATGTTTCTATCTGTAAAGATAATCAGAAGCAGTTTGCCTGCTTTCACAAGGCAGAGAGAGCTGTATCCCTTCAATGCCTTATCTCCGTGCTCTGTCAGCTCAGTTTCCTCTAATAAAACAGACCAGAGGGATATCTTAACAGTCTTGATAGCTCACAAAACATCATGCAGGTCCATTAAACTGAGGACACTGTGCAACCTGGACTGAATAAGTGCCCTAAAGACATGCCAGCAAAGTAAAAGTTGCTCAGTCATGTCTGACTCTTTGCAACCCCATGGACTATACAGTCTATGGAATTCTCTAGGCCAGAATACTGGAGTGGGAACCCAGGGATTGAACCCAGGTTTCCCACGTTGCAGGTGGATTCTTTACCAGCTGAGCCACAAGGGAAGCCCAAAGATATGCCAGAGGATAGAATTAAAAAGTTCACGATATTTGGTAGATCGAAGAAGTTCCTAGGTTTGGGGGTATATCAGGATATCCTCTCTAAGAGACAAGTACTTTGCATTGCTCAAAACAATAAAAGAGGCATGATGCTTGGTGAACCTCTCTAGACTTTACAGTCAATCTATAACCACCTTTGGGTCTGCTGCTACAACCCATTTACTCACTTTATTGTGGTAAAATATATATAGCATATATTTACCATTTTGACCAGTTTTAGATATATAGTTCAGAGGCAATCAGTACATTCACACTGGTGTGTAACCATCACCATCATCCATCCACAGAAACTTTTATGTTCCCAAAATGAAACTCTGTACCCATTAAACAGTAACTTCTCCATTTCCTTCTCCTCCCAGTCCTTCCATTCTATTTTCTATGAATTTGATCACTTTAGGTACCTTATATAAATGGAATCATACAATATCTTTACGTTTGTGTCTGGCTTAGGATAATGTCTTCGAGGTTTATCCATGTTGTAGCATGTGTCAGAATTTCCTTCCTTTTTAAGACAATAATATTCCACTGTATTAATATGTTTATAACACATTTATCTATTTCACTGTTGACACTAATGTGGGGTTGTTTCCATCTATTGACAACTGTGAACAGTGCTATTATGAACATTGGGAAAATTTCTGTCCAAGTTTCTGCTTTCAGTTCTTTGGGGTATACACCCAGGAGAGGAACTGTTGGATCATATGGTAATCTGATGTTTAATTTTTCAGGACCTGCCATATTGTTTTTCACAGTCACTACATCATTTTACATTCCTATTAGCAGTGCACAAGGGTTCCAATTTCTTCACAAACTTACCAACAATTTTTTTATTTTATAATTTTCTTTCTTTTTTTGGGGGGGCAGTTAATAGCTATCTTAGTGGTAGTAATTTGTTGTTGTTCTTGTTTAGTTGCTAAGTCATGTCTGAGTCTTTGAGATCCCATGAACTGTAGCCCACCAGGCTCCTCCGTCCATGGGATTGCCTAAGCAGGAATCCTGGAGTGGGTTGCCATTTCCTCCTCCAGGGGATCTTCCCAACCCAGAAATCAAACTCAAGTCTCCTGCATTAGCAGGCGGTTTCTTTACCGCTGAGCCACCAGGGAAGCCAAGTGGTGTCTAATAGTGGTTTTGATTTGCATTTTCCCTAATGATTAGTGATGCTGAGCACCTTTCCTTGTGATTATAGGTCATTTGTGTATCTTATTTGAAGAAATATCCATTCAAGCCCTTTGCCAACTTGCTAGCTTTTGTGGGCCCTGAGGAAAAGACTGCAGCAGATTCAAGATGCCATGTAAGATACCTTGCTATCTGAATGTATGACTGAGCAGATCCAATAATATGAGAAGGGTCTGGAGCTGACAGAGATGCTAAATGCACTCTTTGGTAATCCCAATAAGAGAATCAGAGCTCATATTCATAAGGTTTTGTAGGTAAGTCATGCCTTCTTTGCCAAATGTAATCTCCCATTTGGAAAGCAGTTCTGGACTTTGTCTGGGTGAAACTGAATTATCAAATAACTATGTGTCCTGAGGGAGAAGGTGATGGCACCCCACTCCAGTACTCTTGCCTGGAAAATCCCATGGATGGAGGAGCCTGGTGGGCTGCAGTCCATGGAGTCGCTACAAGTCAGAAACGACTGAGAGACTTCACTTTCACTTTTCACTTTCATGCACTGGAGAAGGAAATGGTAACCCACTCCAGTGTTCTTGCCTGGAGAATGCCACGGACGGGGGAGCCTGGTGAGCTGCCATCTATGGGGTTGCACAGAGTCAGACATGACTGAAACGACTTAGCAGCAGCAGCATGTCTCTTGAACTGCTCATTATGATAGTGATATCTGATCCACTGAATCATAAAACTGGCTGTGTACAGCAGCATTCACGTCTAAATAGAAACAGTATTGGGCCCTAGTAGGTCCAAAATCACATATGAAATATGCAATCATGCAATCGAGACATCCATGATGCTTGTTCTACTGCTTTACTACTGCTCCTTCCACTTTCCTAGAGAATTATTTTAACCAGTTAGTAAGGGAGAAGAAAGCTCCAGCCTGTTTTATAGGTAAATCTGCACTGAATTTCACCATCATTTACAAGTGGATTGCTGCTGCATTGAACTGTGAAAGATATTACTGAAAGAAACTCTTCCCAGTGGGCAGAGCTTGGGCAAACCTATATATGTGGGCAATCCATATAGCCATGTTTGTTGTTTGTAACCAAAGAAGCCCTGTCGATATGCTCTAGAGTTCTAACTGGGGTTTGCAATAGCCCTGAATGTGGCCTCACCGTCTGGCTTTAAGTCCTCTTCATTCTGATCTATCCTATATTGAGCCAGTGATTTGGTTTCATGCCTTAGCCTTCACCCACACTGTCAATAAAACCAGTGTGCCAGATTCTAGAATATTACTTAGAATTAAAATGAAATCACTATCTTATTTGCATTGATTGTTTTTTGTATTAGCTTTCTCTCAGTCATTATATTACTGTCTTTGAAGTATTATCCTACTGAAGAAGGATGTAACTAGAAAATGTCTGTTATCATTCTGGAAACTAGCAGCAGGTAATAGTCATGTGCCATATTGCTGTTTTTATGCAAGAGAAAATGGTTCATATTTTTGTAAGTCCAAATCAACGTATTCATTCCATTTCCCAATTTTCAATCCTTTCCAGGGGGACCTGCAGGTGTCACATATTGCCAGAAAGAAGTTTTCACAATGAAGTATAAAGTGACCTGATATAAGAAGTAATGGATGACTAGTGTCTGATAAATATCTTATATGCTGAATATCTGAAATTCCTATTAAACACATATACATAGGATACTGATCTGTATTATCCATATCTGGAATAAGTATCTGGGTTAGTGGTATTTTAGTCGAAAACAAATGAGTTCCTCTTCCTGTAATTAAATTAATCTATTTGTTATTATTAGTATTTACAACTCAGTTAAGCCTTATAGACTACTGGGCACATCCACATACATACCACCTCCATGATTAAACTTGTGTTCATGGCAAAATATATGACATATTTTGAAATGTGGTTTTCCTTGTTTCAACCCTCAAAATCTTATTCAAAGCAATAAAATAAGATTCATTATAACATTTTCAGGTAAAACTTAAACAGAGACTCAGACCAACTCTTAAGCTTTTGATACTGTATTTTTTAAAATCCACAACGTCATTTTAAGACTATTACATGGTAAGCCTAGAATGTAGCATCTAAATGAAGGCCTAGGGCATGAGCTCCCTTTAAGACTGAGATCTCAAATCAAAGTCCTCTTTTAACCACACTGATGTTAATGGTAGAAGTTTATGAAGTACATATTTTAATTAAAAACATTAGCTTGACTTTCAAAGTTTTCTAGGCCTTAACCTGATGCTCTGATGTTCAGAAATACTGTCTCCAAAACAAATAGAAACCAAGCTAAGCCTCCTTAAAAATATTCACCTTTCCAAATAGAATCTGGCTAGATATTTATTTCTTAAATAATTAAATTGGCTGGTCATAATTCAATAGATTTTTTTTAAACAAATGAGATAATTCATTATAGTGAAAGAAGAATATTAATTTGGGTTTGGTTTTGGTATAATCCCATGGTTCATATGAATAAACAACTAGGACTGATTTATTTAAGAAAAGAAAAACAGATTAATATACAACCGTATCCAAATAGTAGAAAAGTAAAAGGATAAATTTTACTGGATTTACTGGATTACTGAAATATGCGATTAATTATTCTCATATTTCAAGTGGAAACAGAACATGGGATAACAATAAATATCCAGATTATAATGACCTTAGGAAGGAAAAAGGGAAAATGGATAAATGAAGACAAAAATATCACTTTAAGTTTCTGATCAAATAAATAAGATAGAAATTTGCATAAAAATAAGAATCTATATCATTGCTCATTGCATCACCAATGGATGAACACAGAGAAAATATTGACATAATTCTTATAAAATAGTGTGGCTATAAAAGTAAAGGGAAAATGATTTTGGCAGAGCTTATCTTGAGTCATTGCTAAGCCTGAAATGTTCCAAAGGTGGCTTAAGACATCTGATGAATTCAAAACAGTCAGCTTGTGTAGCCTTTAAAATATTACTTCTTTATGGTTCCTATTTACCAGCTTTTATATGTACTAAGAATGATATAAATTATTAATAATATGGATTATTATATATAAAATATACAACAGAATGTACTCATTGACATTCCCTGAAAATCATAAACACAATTCCAAAATAATTATTATAGTAATGATTGGTTTAATCTGAGCAAATGTCAAAGCTAAGAAAGACAGCCAAAATATCTATGATCCTGTAAAGAGACACTTATGCGTAAGAAATAAAGTGTAAAAAACATTCAATCTACTCACAGGAAGTCCATGTTTTCCTGGTAGCCCAATTTTTCCAGGGTTTCCTGAAATGCCTTCTGCTCCATGGTATCCTTGCATGCCTTTTGGCCCAGGTAGTCCTGGAAGTCCCTTGATAATTAAAAATTACTTGGATTATAGAGAGATGCTATACAGATATTTAAATGACAAATACTTTTATACTTATTAAGATAGGGGGTTACATTTTTAATACTCTGTCCCAGGATAAATTTTCCTATTTCCTGGATTCCTTAATAATTTACTATTTGGATACAACAGATTAGTCAACTGTCCTCTAAACAAAATGCCAAGCTAATCAGCAATTTACTTGGTAACATTTCTGCTTTAGTGTATTTTCTTAGTATTTCTCATTGTGCCAGCCCATGGTTTATCCAGCTATGGAGAAAAGATCAGCCTTGTGCACCTGTCCGCATAGAATACAGGCTGACATTCATCATCTCTAAAACTTCATACTGTATTATTTCCCCAAGAAATAAATTAAGGCTCTTTAATTGACTCTTTGAATTAGATAAATATATGACTGAATAAAGGTTTGAATATTTTGTTTCTATTCTTAAGGAACAAGATTTAATCTACAGGGATCTCTGATCTCAATGTGCTTATAATTTATACTCACTTCTTTACTTTTCTTGAACCAACACAGGCCACTCAAATCAGGCCCTTGGCTAGGGGAGACCAGCAGAAAGCCTTTGCTAATAAGCTAGTCAACACATACTTGCCTGGCCAAAGAGGAAATGAATGGCTAAGGTAAAATTAAACTTTGTTTTATGATGAAAGGATTTGAAGTTTTTTTTTTCCCTAAGACTTTCTGTTCTGTTTCCCAGGGAAATGAGAGGTCAAGTTCTCTCACTAAAATCCAGGTCATGTCCTTTTAATCATGCTTGGAAATCTCTGACCTTTGTCACCATTCATTTAGTCATGACTCCAAGTTCCCTGTTTTTCAGTGGCTCATCATCAGACAGTAGTAGCATGAATTCATAGACAGGTCTCCATACACTGGAAAATAACATCCTTCAACTGCAGTGACTTCTATTTCAACACCAAGCTTGGTTTTGAGCTAATGGTCATATTTTGTTCCCTCTGTGTTCCAGCACGGGTTTAAACATTTTTTAAAGACAATGTGATTTATCCAACACTTGTCATAATTGGCTCCAAGCTATTCTGCTCGCTAAAGTTGCCAATTCTATTTAGAAAAATAATGAAGATGAAGACAGCTTGTTACTTACAGGAATCCCAGGTTTCCCAGGAGGACCAGGAGCTCCTCTTTTCCCTTTAGGACCCTAAAGATGTGAAGCACTGTTGTCAATTGATTGCAATAAACAGAAGGCATAGAAAAGAACTCGAAGACCTGGATGCTACAAGCAAGTCCTTACACTCAGTAGTTGGTTATCATTGGGATTGCTATTTAACTTTCCTGGGAGTCACTTTTTCATCTGTAAATGAGAGAATTTGACTAGATAATGGATGAATTTCCATCTGACCTCCAAAAAGAGCTATCCTTATGGCTCAGGATGGTAAAGAATCTGCCTGCAAAGCAGGAGACCCGGGTTCGATCCCTGGGTCAGGAAGATCCCCTGGAGAAGGAAATGGCAACCCACTCCAGTATTCTTGCTTGGAGAATTCCATGGAAAGAGGAGCCTGGTGGTCTATAGTCCATGGTGTCGCAGAGTCAGACATGACTGAGCAATTAACTTTCAAAGATTTATAGTTCTAAAAAGAAACTGATTATTTAAACAAAAGTCCCCATTTGCAGGCAAAGCCTCTGTCTCCCTATTGAAATTGGTTAAGTACCTATTTAATTAATTCAGTGAGCATTCATTGGGGCTTCCCCAGTGGCTCAGCGGTAAAGGATGCACTGCAACGCAGGAGATGCTGGCTCTATCCCTGGGCTGGGAAGATCTCTGGAGAAGGAAATGCAATGCACTTCAGTATTCTTGCCTGGAAAATCCCATGGACAGAGGAGACTGGTGGACTACAGTGGATGGTGTTACAAAATAGTCAGACACGACTTTGCTATTTAGTGACAAAATAACAGCAACAAACATTCATTGACTATGAGGTACCAGGGACTCCGTTATGTGTTGGAGATGCAAAATTAAAGCTCCTGTTCCCAAGGCACTTAAAGTAGAGTGAGGGATATGAATCAATAACTTAAAATGTTCTATCTGGAAGTACAGAGAAGAACATACTTGTGAATCAAAGAAAAGATATTTATTTCTCACAGAGCTGCTTGGTCTTCCATGTGTGAGATGTTTTAAATTATAATTGATTCCGCTGTAATGGTCTGCCAGGATAGTTAGAAATTTGCCCTTGCAAATCATGCCATTATTCTCATGCTATCCTAAAATTATCTTAAGAAGAAAAATGTGGAAAAGAGTGACTTAGTTCACAAATTTAAAAAAAAAAGAAGCATATTGCTATTACCAGACATATTTTTCAGAAGTCAGAAGTTCTCAGAAACAAGATAATTTCACCAAAATGGGATGTTAAGCTATTAAAAACTGAAGATAGTTGTGCTAAAAAGTCAATTTGACAATAATAACGAGATAAAAAATTTCAAAAGATGCTACATAGTCTGAAAACGAGCTTAAATGTTTTAAGAAGAGATAGTGTATGTAAGTAACAGAGAATAAGGGCATTTTCTGTAAGAAATAAAAATCCCATTTTGTTAGAATTTGATGAAAGGGAACTATATTAATCAAGGGTTATACCTCCAAGTTCAAAAGCTATTTTAATTGCTTCAAAAAGTCATTAATATAAATTCCTCCTAAAGGTAAGAAAGTGGGATAGTTGGTGAACTGGGTTTACTTGAAGTAAATACAATTTCTGAAACATATGATCTTATAATAAAACACAATGAAGAAATGAAATAGGCAAATAAATACTATTTTAAATATTGAAAACAATTTTGTTTTTGGTTGTTTTGAATAGCACAAAATAGTATATGAATTGTGATAATATTCAAATATGTTAACCAGTGTGCTTTTTTCTTCACCGTATTTCTTTTTGTAAAGTGAAAGATCTGTTCTAGACTTTTGATTTTTAAAATAAACTTTTTTTAGCTTATGAATTTCAAAATAGTCCTCTGAATCTCATGGTGGGGTAACAGTTTGAAAAGAATGTATTTCCTTAACACAAAAATGCAACCCACTCCAGTATTTTGTGCAGCCCACACAAAAACCTGATTTTCAGATATTAAAAGTCTCAAAAGTCAAGGTAATAAAAGATTCAAGTCATACAATTTATGACACAAAGAACATACTTAGAAGAATTATAATAATGTAAGAGAAAGTTTTTCCTGCCTAAGGGGATATAAAAAAAATCTTCACTTTGGAGAAAAGGTAAAAAGAGAAGCAAGACTGAAGACACTGATGGGTATCTCTGAGAAGAGACCTTGACGCCACCCCTCAAGTCCCGGGGCGGGTGGAGAATACTGCAGACAAATGTGGGGACTTGGGTACAGAGATGATGGCTAGGGAGACTAAGGGCCTCATGAGATGTCCACTAAATTACACAGTCAGCAACAAGAGTAGAAATTTCTGCATGAGATGTCAGGCCAGGGGTCCTGAGAAAGTCCAAGTCCCTCAAGCACAGAGCATGGTGCGGGGAACAGCAGAATGTTATTTCCATGTGGCCAAGAACAGAAGGCACATGGCCCCTGGAGCCCGATCTGAGGGGGTCTTCAACCTGAGTTGAGAAAACAGTGTACAAATCAACAGGGATCAAAGAACTTCTGCTAGGAGGGCCAAGGTAGGCACCGAAACAGTGGAACGATGGCCAACGGGGCTCCAAAGGGATGATGCACATTTCAGTGGATGCTGGCATGAACAGATGATGGCTGGGACCCAAGCTCACCTTCTACTCCTCTTCCCTACCATTGCCGCCCGGAGAGTAACTGCATATTTGAAAAGAAAGTGAATGGGAAAACTCTCTAAATCAAATGCAAGACATCTGAGTGGACAGAGTTAAAGGCAACCAATTGACTAAATTTCCATCAATTAGGTTTCTACCACAGGCCAGGAAGGGCACTCAGAACAGAAATTAAGTTCCATTACAAAGAACATAAAGTTATACTTTTAGTGTATTTGAGTTTATGGCTTAAGGTTCAGATATGCTATACATGTATATGAGTGCTTTATTCCAAACATTCAAATAACAAAATAAAAACAAAGACATTCATTGACCATCACAAATTAATTATGTTTTGGGGTGGCTATTATGTTGGGAATTATTTCAGAACAGGTAAATACTATACTCTAAAACCTACATTTATGGGTCTATCATTGTGAAAATTAGAATTAGAATATTAGTTATTAATACTTGGATAGATATGATGAAGTAGCTCCCAACAGATTAACACTAAAGGAAAATTATGGCTATGCAAATTATTTTTAAAGAATACTTTTGCTACTTTTAATGGTAAAATTGTGGCAGAAACCTACCTACTGAACATAAAGTGTATAAAAAATAGCAAAATAGTCTCTGCTGTTTTTAGTTGCTCAATTCATGAACAGTTTCCTTATGAAATTATTGTCATCATAACTAAAATGAAGTAGGCCAGTTAGAGAAACCACAGACTTGCAATGGAAGTTTAAAATACATCAAGGTCAACAAAGTGTAAAAGACTGGTATTTTTTTTAATTTGTGCATTTAAAAAAGCCTTGAATTTAGAATCGCTAGGTATTCCTATAACTAAATTAAGAGCCAAATATTACTAAATATTAATCCTACACAGAGGTGGTCTGTTCAGTAGGAAATTAAAGACTGGGCCAAAGACAAAGAAAAAATAGAAGGTGTTAGTAGGTGATTAATTCAGTTGGTGTCATAAAAAGGGTGGGAAATGTCACTCTTCCACCAATACTCCATATTCAAATGCAATAAAGCTAGAAGCATTCTATGCTCTTTTCAAACAACTTACTCATATTATTTTATTTAAATTTAAGTATCTCATAAATCAAACAGACTTTCCTGTTTTCATAATAGGAAAGGTGAATGAATTCATATATAGTCTTTAGAGTATATGCAAAATTGTGCTCTTTTGTCTGCCTAGCTTTAAAAAATAGAATGACCCTTTTGAAATCAGATCCATTTAAAACAGCTTTCAATTCACTGGAATTGTACCACTTCACAGACTACAAAAGTAGGTAATCTAATTCTTTAGATAACAGAAAATTTTAAATGTGCCATTACTATCCAAACACTCATTTGTTTTTTATTTAAATGAAACTGAAGAATAGTCATCTCAATATTTGCTAGTTCTAACTTTGTTAGAGAGGGTAGCTTTAAAATACAAACACAGACTTAGAGAAGTAAGACTCATACTCTTTTTAACCAAGAAATTTCAACTCACTAAAATCTGGAATTTTGTTTTGGGAAGAAAATAAAATTTTGGCTTGAGTCTCTGTATTTGAAAGCCATTAGGGGACAGTTCACTACATTTGCATTATGAAAGTCTCTAAAAAATGTAGTGGTTTGCAATTGGTTTTGACTTGACTTGCTCCAATTTTTTTAATAGTTGTCCACAGTTTCATATCTGAGAGACTAATGAATCAATCATTTGGTTAAGTAAAATTAATATTTAATTTAATCTATAAAAGAAGGCTTCTGTGTAATAATGGGAGTCAAGAAATAAAGTTTGTAATGTTGGTTTTGTTGTAACCAGTTTTGTGATCTTAGTAACTCATAAATCTCTTTGGGACCTGAACTACTTCATTTGAAAGATGAGAGGGCTGTCCAAATGATTTTAAAGGGCCCTTTCCAAATCTAAAAAACACATTTAAAGCTTTACAGAAATAAGATGACAGCTATTCCCCAGGATCCATCTGGCTATTCAAAGTGACCCTAGTGACTAACACAGTCAGTGATATTTTGGTAACAACCGCTATCTGAAATTGCATAAGGGTTTTTAGTGTAACCTCAGACTGTATGCCAGCATCGCCCATAGTGGGAAAAGAACTAGTTTTCACGGATTATACAGAATTTAAACCACGGCTCCTCAGCACTTTTCAGCTCTAATACCTGGGAAGGCTGACTATATAGACTGGAGGTGCAGTGATCTAGTGAGACTATTTTATTTTCATTGGTATAATTTTAACAGATATGAAGAAACAGCACACAAAAAAATTTATTCTTTCTGAGATACGTTAAAAAGCAAAAAGAAAACACCAAGAAAATGAAAGCACTAACTGTAAAGGATTAGAAATTTTAGGATCAAACCTTGGGAGAGCATGTTCATCCTTAGCTACTTAAAGCAAGCATAAGGGAGTCACATGAAAGCATTAGTAGTGTTCTAGGTTCACAGATTTTTCCACTGCTTTTTCCAATTTGGGTATTACAACTTCTAAGTGAATGAGACAGCTGTATTCTCTATCCGCATTTTTTTTTTTTTAATAAGGCTGAATGAAAAGTTGGGTAGTGATGAACTGATGCTACAAATTACAAATCTAGTTGTTTTGTAAGGTTGTGTGTGTGTGTTCAGTTGCTCAGTCGTGTCCAACTCTTACGACTCCATGAACTAGAACCCGCCAGGCTGCTCTGTCCATGGGATTTTCTAGGCAAGAATACTGGGGTGGGTTGCCATTTCCTTCTCCATATGTAAGGTTGAAGCAACATCTATTCTGATACAGGGAAGGAGATGGCTAAATTCAGTAATAATAGATTTTTAGTTTGTTGATAACAAATAATTGACTTGTGCTTTGGGGAAAAAAAATCTTTCAAGCCAATTTTGACTCTGTGTCAAATAGTCCAATGATTTATACCCCTACTTTACTACAGTAACTATATAAGCATGACTGCTAAATTTTCACTTAGCGATACTGGCTTTAAGGCTAGTTGTTATTTCTACCTAAAACCCCAAAGAAGGACAGTTAGTTTGGGATAAGTCTAGGCAATTTTCTAAAAACCAGAATAGTCTGCTGGTAAAGGGAAATCTGGAGGGCAGTCAAAACACATAAATTAATCAATAATGATGCTTTAGCACAATTATTGACAAACACATTGTTTAGAGGCCCATGGTGATTCTTGTTCTGAAAGGGTGAATGATCATTTAAGTTATAATGAACAGCAACTCCCTGTGTCCTTGCTTTCTCAAGCCAGCAATACATTTCAAATTGTCTTAAATGATTTCAACTTACTTCAGATCCTCTCTCTCCTTTTAGTCCTTGTTCACCCTGGTCACCTGGCTCACCCTTTAACAGGAATCAAAACAGAAATCACATATAAAGTAGAGACCAAATAACATATGTTAACATTAATGTTACAAAGAATGCTTTCAAAACATACTGGGGGCCCTTGCTGTCCAGTGGCACCTCTTGGTCCTGGTATACCCACATGGCCCTATGAAGAGAAAAGGATATATTATTAGAATACATAAAGACATACAACTTAGAGGATAGAGTAGCATCACTTAAAGTGGAAGTGAAGTCGCTCAGTCGTGTCCAACTCTTCGCGACTCCATGGACTGTAAACCCACTACACTGCTCTGTCCATGGGATTTTCCAGGCAAGAGAATACTGGAGTGGGTTGCCATTTCCTTCTCCAAGTATCACTTAAAGCGGTAGCAGAATGTTGCAAAATTCAATTTAAATATTATAGAGGTAATGATTCTCTCTTACAAATAGTATAGAACATAACAGCCACTGGATATAATGATGACTAAGAAAGAGTATAGAGGTTTTTTCCATATGGGTTAATATAGGTCTGCCAAAAGATGTCTATGCCCTAATCCTCAAAACCTGTGAATGTGATCTTATTTGGAGAAAAGGGTCTTTGCAGATATCATCAAGTTAAGTATTTCAGAAGGAGATTTTCCTGGACTCTTTGTGACCCTCTGGATTATAGCCCTCCAGGCTCTTCTGTCCATGGGATTATCCAGGCAAGAATCCTAGAGTGGGTTGCCATTTCCTCCTCTAGGAGATCTTCCTGACCTAGGGATCAAACCTGTATTTCTTGTGTTCTGCATTAGCAGGTGGGTCCTTTACCATAGCGCCACCTGGGAAGCTCTCTGGATTATCCATGTGGGCCCCAAATCCACTGACAGTTGTCCGTGTAAGAGACACAGAGAAAGAGAAGGATACAAATGAGAAGGTCATGTGAAGATGAGCAGAGGATAGAGTGATGCAGCCACAAGATGTTGTTATCTACCAGGAGCTGGAAGAAGCAAGAAAGGTTCTTTCCTAGAGCCAATAATGGGAGCACAGCCCTGTTCATATCTTGCTTTTGGATTTCTGGCTTCCAGGATCATGAGAGAATAAATTTCTGTCGTTTGAAGCCACCTGGTTTGTGGTAATTTGTTATGGCAGGCTCAGGAAACTAACATAGTAAATAACTAGTGAATAAAGAGTTTGAAAGCAAATGTCTTTTTCAATCTTTTTTCCAGTGTTCTATGGTCTCCACTTTTACAAATTAAGGTCACAGCCATTTAGATAGTAGATTTACTGAGTTGAAGACTGGTAGTTGTCACTGCATATGCCAAGACATCAAGTGACTCTGACTCTAGCAATCTGTCATCAGCCCAGTTCTCCTAGAAAGGAATGCTGACCTACCACATTTTTCAAGTGTGCAAACAGAAACTAACAACAACCTAAGGGCATGTCAGGTAACAGTTATGCAGAAAGAATTCCACATGTAATCTCTTTTATCCCCTTCCCCACTGTCCACTTCAGATTCCTTTCTTCCTGTATATTACAGAAAGGAAGCCATAGGAAGGACAGTTATCAGGCTCATCTCCTTTCTGGGCTAGGAGAAGAAGGGATTACCTAAGGCTAATGATTTATTCTCACAGCAAGATCAGTTGAAGTCTTTTTGTTTGCATTCTGTAGCGCAAATGTTTATGGTTTTAAGATTCAACTTCCTGATAAAGTAAACAAACTCTGTTTAAGGGAGAGAACAGATGCAAGAGATAAAGGCTGATTTGGAAAACTTTCTATAAATAGCACACAGTCATAACTAAAGAGAAAAGGATGACTACCAACAAACAACATGACTCTTACCAACAAAACATGACCAGGATCAGCAAGTAACAGAATCAGGTCAACCAAGGGGGAGTTTCATTCAAGTAAATACAACTATTGTAGGTCACTATTTATAAAGCCAGCTCAGGAGAGAAGCAATTGGTGAAGAGTTGGGATTACAAAGTGAACTAAGTGTAACCATACTGAGTCAACTACAAAACTCCAAATCATCATGGTCTATCATGGCTTTGTCACCATTCTAGCTGCAGTTTTACAGAGACCTTTTTAGAATGATCATAGAAGAACCAACTGCCTCTTATAGGGTTTGTGATGTTTGGATGCAAACCTTAGGAAAAACAAACTTGTTTGTTTTTAAACTTGTTTTTAAACTTATTTACTAGGAGCTCCACTATAGTTCCTTTGGCTCTTTCCATCCCAATAAAAACTGACAAATTATTTTTCTACAGTGGTAAGAATTAAATATGCTGCAGTAAATATTATTATGAAGTTATGTGGGCATGATTACGGGAAGTGATTAACTTTTTTTCTGGTGATGTTAGTAGTGGGAGGTGTTGGATGATCAAAGGGAGCCTGGAGATGATTTTATATGGAAAGTTATGATTATATATGATGATGATTATAAAATCATAAGAGATGATTTTATATGAAAAGCTGAAGTTTAAAGGATGAGTTTTCCAGGTGGTAAAGAAAAAGGAAGGCATTCTGCAGAGGAATAGCATGGGAGAATGAATGGAGATTCATCTAATACAACATGTTAAGTGGAGAATGGATTTAAAAGAGCTGTGACTGTGGATAGTGAGTCAAATTAGTGAGCTGTTAAAAGAATTCAGGCAAAACATGATGAAACCCTAAAGTAGGGCAAAGTGGATAGACTCCAGAGATACATAAAAGGTCAAAAGAAGTGGCCAATTGAAGTTGAGAGATGAGAGGATAGAGAGAGGGGAGAATGAGGAGGGAGAGGTGAGAGAAAAGAGAAAGCAAGAGAGACAGAGAGCGAAAAAGAGACAGAGAGAGATAGAAAGAGGGAAGATCAGTTTACTAGACATCTGGATGTCTGCTGCTAGTACTATTCACTGAATTAAAGACATAAAAAGAGGAGGATCATATTTGGACTGGGACATGCTGAGTCTGAGGTACCTGTGATGCTGTCTAGTAGCTATTTGGATGTGTATATCTAATGCTAAGGACTGAAGACCTAGTGAGAATAGGATTAGTAGTTCTTTTATTGTATGCAAAAATTTCTATGACCTTTGCCAAACCAAAGTAAAAAGGAGTTTAAGGTAGAACTTAATTTATTCAACTTATTTCTAGGGCTTTGTCTCATATAAGTTTAGGTTGACTTAATCTTAGATATTTATGTGTTTCTGCCCACACTTTAAAAAAATGAATATTAACAGTATAATGTTCTTATTCATACCATGTCCTCTGGCTCTCTATCAAGCCTCAAGTGAATTTATCTTGACATACGTGATGTGTAGTTTTCTGGATGGCAAATATTTTACTATATCCACTTTGATACTGATTAAATATTCTTATTTTTTATATGTGATGTCCATGGAGTCAAAGACTGTGTGTTGAGTGCTCCATGTTACATTCAGGGCTCCTTCCTGGTCCATGGACGACACTAAAATAAATGCTGAATGAGAAGACATTTAATTATATGTAACACATAAAACATACCACATATAGCGATGACTAGTTATATTTACTGATAATAATGAACAAGATACTTGACTTTTGTGAGTCTCAGTTTCTTCAAGAGGAAAAAAAGAACAAAGGATGGTGATAAGGGTTTCAAAATGTCTTTCAGTTGTTCATAGCCAGACGAAAGCAAAATATTCATTATCCATTCCATCTTTTTTCTCCAACAGGAAAATCATGAGTTTATCATAACTTTAAGAATATTTGTGGTGCTCGCTTCGGCAGCACATATACTAAAATTGGAACAATACAGAGAAGATTAGCATGGCCCCTGTGCAAGGATGACATGCAGATTCGTGAAGCGTTCCATATTTTTCCAGCTGCAGATCCAAGAGGATGCTGGCCATTAAGAGGTGCAAGCATTTTGAACTCAGAGGAGGTAAGAAGAGAAAGGGCCAAGTGATCCAGTTCTGAACTTTGGGATTCTTTTGTTCTTATGTTTCGAGAGGAAAATGTTGAAGTTATAGAAAAATTGCCTGAATGAGAATAAATATAATGATATCCTTACTAAAAAAAAAAAGAATATTTGTGAATATAAAAGTGTTTTTAAAAGCTTCGTGATTGTTCAACCATAAAAAGGAATGAAGTACTGACATATTTTACAACATGAATGAATCTTGAAAACACTCTGTAAAGTGAAAGAAGCCAGACATAAAGGGCTATATATTTTATGATCCCAATTATATGAAAGATACAGAATAGATAATTTGGTAGAGATAGAAAGCAGAGTAGTGGTTTCCAGAGGTTGGGAGAAGTAGAATGACTATTTAACAAGCACAGGGTTTCTTTTTTGGGGTTATGAAAATGTTCTAGACCTAGGCAGTGTGTGATGATTGTACAGTATTGCCAATATAGTAAATGTCTCTAAATTATACCATTTTAAAATGGTTAAACAGTAAATTTTATGCTATGTGCATTTGAGCACAATTGAAAAAAGCTTATAATAATTCTGATCATCTGTTTACTAGAGTGAAATGGTTATGTCTACAATGCCCATATAGAAAAGCAATCATTTAAAAGTATCACGTAAGGGCATAACAGAATAATCTAACTCTGAACAAAGCATAGTTCCACTGTTTGAATTGAACACGTGCTTGGGAAAATGTGGCAGGGTACAAGTGTGGGTATTTCAGGACTTTGAGATGTCTAAGTAATGAAGTTATTGTGACTGACTGGCACTTAATGGCTTTTTAAAATAGATCCATCAACAAATGACAAAATGACTCTTAAAGCCTAAGAAACAAGATGGAATAAGACAAACAAGAAAATGTATATCACATTAGGTGGTAAAACATCTATGATTGAAGACTTCATCAGCACTCTATGGACTAAAGGAGAACCAGATTCTACAGCCATCCTAGGGAAAAATTTTCCTCTGATGAAGGATTTCTGAAGAATGTAGGGACTATTCAGAAAAACAGGGGCAGGAATTTTCTTCTCCCAGCCAGGTGAAGAAGAGATTCTTTCCCTTCCAACAGAATAATTAGCTGTTTTTTGCCATGTTGATAGTTACTGGTTGTAGTTGGTAGAAGTCAAAAGAAGATATTATAAGAACCTGATTTTCCTAAGAACATGTACAGAAGTTAGCACAGAAAAAGTCAAAGAAGTTTAAGGAGCTTCTCAAATTATGCTGAAAGCTGTGAGCTGGCTTCTCAACTCAAAGAAAAGCTAATTTCAAGTAAAGGAGAAGGGGGGCGATAGAGGATGAGATAGTTGGATGGCACTGTTGACTCAATGGACATGAGTTTGAGCAAACTCTGGGAGATAGTGAAGGACAGGGAAGCCTGGTGTGCTGCAGTCCATGGGGGTCTCAGACAGTTGGACAGGACTTATGACTGAACAACAACATATTATATACTATAATGTACAGGGCTAAAACAAACATTATACAAGAAAGAAAGAAGTCATATTCAAACTGAGGAGCTAAGATATCTACACATTAAAAACAATTAGCAAAAATGATAGTAGCAGAAGATTGTAAAATATTTGTATTGAATGACTTCTATAACCAATAAATACTATAGGACTAGATTAGAGGGAAAGCTTGCTGTTAGACAGTAGAAAAGAGAGTATGAATTAGATTATAAACGGTAGACAGGATTTATGTGAGTAAAGATTATGTAATTTTGTGAGCAAGCAGATGATGTGAGCAAAGGAAAAAGATAGGAGGTATAGAGAGAGAGTTAACAAATGACCATTTTATTTGGTATGTGACATTATAAACAGAAATGGGAGATATATATATTTTATTTAGTATATGACATTAATATATATATTTTATTTAGTATATGACATTATAAACAGAAATGGAAGAGATACAGGGCAGGAATACGGAACATCCTCAACAAAAATATGCTAGAAATAATGAGACTGAATAAATTCTCTCCATAGTCGAATATAATTTGAGCAATACAGCTTGTCTCTAAAAATCCTTTTAAGAATAGAAGAGGATAAGAATTGACATAAGAATAATGGTGTTTATCCATTTGACAAGTCTCTAATGAACTTCTACTATATAGTAGGAAATTTGTGTTCTCGAAGTTGGGGATATAATGATGAAAAACATGTCAGTCTTATTCTCATGGATATTATATTTTCTTAGGGGATGTAGACAATAGACAAAAAATGAGTGTATAAAAAGGTGGTAAGATAATTTGGATAACATTAAATGCCATAAAATAAATAGAGTAACAAGATATAAAGTGGTGGATAGAGAGGGCAGTTAGAGAAACCCTCTCAAAAGTAATATTTCAGGTGAGATCTGAATGATGAGACAAAGCAGCAATGTAAGGAGATGAAGATAATTTTAGAAAGAAGGAACAGAAAATACAAAGAGCTTCTTCTAGGATCAAAAACGTACGATATTACTAATTATCTCAATGATGCTTATTTTAATTTACAACTGAGCAGAACCACAGAGAAACCGATTAAAATTCAGAAGAAAGGTGTGAAATTTATAGGAATTACCTTATATCCCTCTGCTCCAGGCTCTCCTCTCTCTCCTTGTTCTCCCATTGGACCCTAGAGAGACCACATGCAGAAACAATCAATGTATCTAAGTATTTGAGAACACAGATGAAATAGTTAATGTGGAATGTTTTTTTTCTGTAAAAATATGAAATCAAATGTACAATAACTTGTTTAGTTCCACTCTCAGACAGTAAAGAATCTGCCTGCCATGTGGGAGACCCAGGTTCATTCCCTGGGTTAGGAAGATCTCCTGGAGAAGGGAATGGCTACCCACTTCAGTATTCTTGCCTGGAGAATTCCATGGACAGAGGAGCCTGGAGGGCTATAGTCCACGGGATCACAAAGAGTCAGACATGACTGAGAGATGAACACTCTTCACTCTCACCTTCAGATAATTTCAGAGGATTGAATTTCAACAACACGAAGAACACCATAAACACTGGTGATTTAAAGACAATCTCAGAATTATTCTGCTAGAAAAATATTGACAAAATGAAGTCCAAGGTAACAATGTGAATTTTCAGATGAGTAAAGTATGTTATAAAAGATATCAAAATAACTTGCATTTGTACTGAATGTTAAAATGATTGAAAACAATTTAAACAGGACCACTCAGCCATTAATTAAGTGATTAATGCACTTAATCAATTGCATTAATTAGAAAATATTATATTTCATCACCTTTTTAAAAGTATCTAAGAGCTAATTCTACTTTATCATTCTTCATTAGAAATTATATTGTCTATTCTTTAATCTGCAAAATCTAAATATTAAGATATAAATTGACCTAAAGAAATTATACTTACTCATTTTAATTCTTGAGGCAGAAACGAATAAACTTGTGAAAGTCACTCAGTCGTGTCTGACTCTTTGTGACTGCATGGACAATACAGTCCATGGAATTCTCCAGGCCAGAATACTGGAGTGGGTAGCCTTTTCCTTCTCCAGGGGATCTTCCCAACCCAGGGATTGAGCCCAGCTCTCCCACATTGCAGGCGAATTCTTTACCAGCTAAGTCACAAGAAATGCCCAAGAATACTGGAATGGGTAGCCTATCCCTTCTCCAGTGGATCTTCCTGATTCAGGAATTGAACCGTGGTTTCCTGCATTGCAGGTGGATTCTTTACCAACTGAGCTGTCAGGGAAGCCCTACTTTTAACTTTTTCTAAACATTTCTAATATAAAATCCTTTGATATGATAAGCAGTTCAAACTACTTATTCTAAAATGCACTTGAAAAATCAATTATCACATATTAGGACCAACTATCCGAAAAAAAGCTCAAAAGAAATTATCATCAGAACCATAACACTTATTATGGATAAATAGCTTACATCTATGTGAATAAAGATATTAGACATAATCTAAAGACAAAAATCTCTGACTTTGATTTAATTATTTAGAATACTCTTGGTCTAATTTTCATACCTGTCTCAAGTCTACTAATAAAATGACCATTATTATGCTAGCTGTGTAATACATTTATTATATTTCAGTGACATTATTTGAACATGGAATACATGAATCTGGGGGAAAAGAGCACTACTCTATTCTACTTGCCCATATTTTTCTTTGTACTTTTAAATATCTGTACTGTTTCCATATTATTGTTTCTCAGAGGTTTAGAGACATTTAGAATGTATTTGATACAGAATAAAGACATCATTCCGTCTCTTAACAATTTACTTCTTAAATTTATATAAGTTATGGAGTAACTTGGAATTCCTTTTTTTCAATTGAGGTATAGCTGCTGTACAATATTATGTAAGTTTTTAGGTGCACAACATAGTGATTCACAATTTTTAAAGGTTGTACTTCATTTACAGTTAAAACACTGACTATATTCCCTGTGTTGTGCAATATATCCTTGTAGCTTATTTAATACACAGTAGTTTGTACCTTTTATTGACCAGGGGATCTTTGCAGAAACTAATACCTGTAAATACTGAAATGTATCTGGTCAATAATAGGTAACAAAAGATCATTAAAGGTTTACTGAGCATGGCCCCACCAATCAAACAAGACCTGGTTTCCCCCTCAGTCAGTCTCTCCCATCAGGAAGCTTCCATAAGCCTCTTATCCTTCTCTATCAGAGGGCAGACAGATTGAAAACCACAATCACAAAAGACTAACCAATCTGATCACATGTACCAGAGCCTTGTCTAATTTGATGAAACCATGAGCCATGTCATGTAGGGCCACCCAAGACTGATGGGTAATGGTGGAGAGTTCTGACAAAACATTACCCACTGGAGAAGGGAATGGCAAAACACTGCAGTATTCTTGCCTTGAAAAACCCATGAACAGTATGAAAAGGCAAAAAGATAGGACACTGAAAGATGAACTCCCCAGGTCGGTAGGGGTCCAATATGCTACAGGACATCAGTGGAGAAAAAAACTCCAGAAAGAATGAGGAGATGGAGCTAAAGCAAAAACAACACCCAGTTGTGGATGTGACTGGTGATGGAAGCAAAGTCTGATGCTGTAAAGAGCAATACTGCATAGGAACCTGGAATGTTAGGTTCATGAATCAAGGCAAATTGGAAGTGGTCATACAGAAGGTGGCAAAAGTGAACATCGACATTTTCGAAATCAGTGAACTAAAATGGACTGGATGGGTGAATTTAACTCAGATGACCATTATATCTACTACTGTGGGCAAGAATCCCTTAGGAGAAATGGAGTAGCCATCATGGTCAACAGAAGAGTCTGAAATTCAGTACTTGGATACAATCTAAAAAATGACGGAATGATCTCTGTTCATTTCCAAGGCAAACCACTCAATATCACAGTAATCCAAGTCTATGCCCCGAAGAGTAATGCTGAAGAAGCTGAAGTTGAATGGTTCTATGAAGACCTACAAGACCTTCTAGCACTAACACCTTGAAAAGATGTCCTTTTCATTATAGGGGGCTGGAATGCAAAAGTAGGAATTCAAGAAATACCTGGAATAACAGGCAAATTGGCCTTGGAGTACAGAGTGAAGCAGGGCAAAAGCTAACAGAGTTTTGCCAAAAGAACGCACTGGTCATGGCAAACACCCTCTTCCAACAAAACAAGAGAAGACTCTATACATGGACATCACCAGATGGGAAACACCAAAATCAGATTGATTATATTCTTTGCAACCAAAGATGGAGAAGCTCTATACAGTCAGCAAAAACAAGACCGGGAGCTGACTGTGGCTCAGATCATGAACTCCTTATTGCCAAATTCAGACTTAAACTGAAGAATGTAGGGAAAACCACTAGACCATTCTGATATGACCTAAGTCAAATCCCTTACAATTATACAGTGGGAATGATGAATAGATTCAAGGGATTAGATCTGATAGACGGAGTGCCTGAAGAACTATGGAAGGAGGTTCGTGACATTGTACAGGAGGCAGTGATCAACACTATCCCCAAGAAAAAGAAATGTAACAAGGCAAAATGGTTGTCTGAGGAGGTCTTAATAATACCCGTGAAAAGAAGAGAAGCAAAAGACAAAGGAGAAAAGGAAATATATACCCATTTGAATGCAGAGTTCCAAAGAATAGCAAGGAGAAATGAGAACGCCTTCCTCAGTGATCAGTGCAAAGAAATAGAGAAAACAATTGAATGGGAAAGACTAGAGATCTCTTCAAGAAAATTAGAGATACCAAGGAAACTTTTCATGCAAAGATGGGCACAATAAAGGACAGAAATGTTATGGACCTAACAGAAGCAGAAGATATTAAGAAGAGGAGGCAAGAACACACAGAAGAACTATACAAAAAAATTTCACAGCCCAGATAATCACAATGGTGTGATCACTCACCTAGGGCCAGACCTCCTGGAATGTGAAGTCAAATGGGCCTTAGGAAGCATCACTACAAATAAAGCTAGTGGAGGTGATAGATATTTGGTTGATCTATTTCAAATCCTAAAAGATGATGCTATAAAAGTGCTATAGTCAGTATGCCAGCATATTTGGAAAACTCAGCAGTGGCCACAGGACTGGAAAAGGTCAGTTTTCATTCTAATCCCAAAGAAAGTCAATGCCAAAGAACATTCAAACTACCACATAATTGCACTCATCTCACACGCTAGGCAAGTAATGCTCAAAATTCTCCAAGCCAGGCTTCAACAGTACCTGAACTGTGAACTTCCAGATGTTCAAGTTGGATTTAGAAAAGACAAGAGGAACCAGAGATCAAAATGCCAACATCCGTTGGATCATCAAAAAAGCAAGAGAGTTCCAGAAAAACATCTATTTCTGCTTTATTGTCTATGACAAAGCCTTTGACTATGTGGATCACAACAAACTGTGGAAAATTCTGAAAGAGATGGGAATACCAGACCACCTGACCTGCCTCATGAGAAATCTGTATGCAGGTCAAGAAGCAACAGTTAGAACTGGACATGGAACAACAGACTGGTTCCAAATAGGAAAAGGATACACCAAGGCTGTATATTGTCACCCTACGTATTTAACTCATATGCAGAGTACATCATGAGAAACGCAGGGCTGGAAGAAGCACAAGCTGGAATCAAGATTGCCAGGAGAAATATCAATAACCGCAGATATGCAGATGACACCACCCTTATGGCAGAAAGCAAAGAAGAACTAAAGAGCCTCTCAATGAAAGTGAAAGTCGAGAGTGAAAAAGTTGGTTTAAACTCAACATTCAGAAAACAGATCATGGCATCTGGTCCCATCACTTCATGGTAAATAGATGGGGAAACAATGGAAACAGTGACAGACTTTATTTTGGGTGACTCTAAAATCACTGCAGATGATTACTGCAGCCATGAAATTAAAAGATGCTTGCTCCTTTAAAAAAAGTTATGACCAACCTAGACAGCATATTAAAAAGCAAAGACATTACTTTGCTGACAAAGTTCCATCTAGTCAAAGCTTTGGTTTTTCCAGTAGTCATGTATGGATGTGAGAGTTGGACTATAAAGAAAGCTGAGCGCTGAAGAATTGACGCTTTTGAACTGTAGTGTTGGAGAAGAGTCTTGAGACTTGGACTACCAGGAGATCCAACCAGTCCATCCTAAAGGAAATTAGTCCTGAATAGTCATTGGAAGGACTGATCCTGAAGCTGAAACTCCAATACTTTGACCACCTGACCTGAAGAACTGACTCATTTGAAAAGATCCTGATGCTGGGAAAGATTGAAGGTAGGAGGAGAAGGGGACAACAGAGGATGAGATGGTTAGATGGCATCACTGACTCAATGGACATGAGCTTGAGTAAACTGCGGGAGTTGGTGATGGACAGGGAGACCTGGTGTGCTGCAGTCCATGGGGTTGCAAAGAGTCAGATAGTACTGAGCAACTGAACTGAACTGACCTGAACAAAAGATGTATTAGTATGTCTCCCATCAGTAAATTGTTAATCCCTTAACCTTATCTTGTCTCTCCCTCATTCTCCCTCTGCATTGTTAACCACTAGTTTGTTATCTATATCTGTGAGTCTGCTTCTTTTTTGTTATATTTACTGCTTCATTTTTTAGATTCTATATATGTGATATCACATAGTATTTTTATTTCTCTGTCTGATTTATTTCACTTAGCAAAATTATCTCTTAGTCTACCCATATTGTGGTAAATGAGTAGTATTGTATATATTTTGGGGGGTGTGTGTGTGTGCATATATATAAATATGACTACATCTTCTTCATTCATTCATCTGTGGATGGACATTTAAGCTGATTTCATATCTTGGTAAACATTGCTCCTATGGAATTGGGGTGCATATATCTTTCCTGATTACTATTTTTGTTTTTTGAATATGTACCCAGGAATGGAACTGATGGGTCATATGGCAGTTCTATTTTAGTTGTTTGAAAAACCTCATAGTGTTTTGCATATAGATACACCAATTTATATTTCCACTAACAGTGCACAGGGTTCCCTTTTCTTTACCACCTCACCAACATTTATAATTTGTGGTCTTTTTGATGACAGCCATCTAGGTGTGAGGTGATTATCTCATTGTGGTTTTAATTTGCATTTCTCTGATGATTAACAATGTCGAGTATCTTCATGTGCCTGGCTGGCCATCTGTATGTTTTCTTTGGAAAAATGTCTATACAGGTCTTCTGCCCATTTTTTAAATTGGATTTTTTTTGCTATTGAAATGTTTATGAAATGTATGAAATGTTTATATATTTTGGATATTAGTCCCTTAGTGGTCATATCATTTGCAAGAATTTTCTTCCATTTAGTAGGTGTCTTTTCATTTTTTGTTGATTTCTGATAATAAAATTTTATATATTCTTATAGATGAGTTTGCCTCTGTGTGAGATTGGTTTGATTTACTTGGAAAAACTCTAGAATTTTTCCCATTTCTAAAACAGAGTATACTTTTCAATGATTTCCAAAGAGTCAGGTCAAAATATTGGGAATGACTGTATATTCTGATTCTTCTGTTTTAGGATTCTTTTATCTTATATGACATCGTGTGAAATATGGAAAATTTAACCAATTATATTTATTTCTGTGAACCAGGCATTTTTGCACTGTTCATTTGATTTACATATATCCTGCACACTGTTTTAATTAAGTATGAACATAGAGACAGTTATTCAGATAATCAAAGATAGAAGAGCTACTTTTAAAAAATCATGGTTACAGCTAGTCTTTAAAATGCTTAATTAGAAGGTTACAGATTAATAATATTTAAAGAATATTGGCTCTAATAACTAGTTAGATGAATTTTGAAATCATTTGGTAACTGTGTATAAACTACTATAAACAAGGACACAGATCAGACTTTTAAACATACTTTAGATATAAATCTGAATTTGATGTATAAATATCTGCCCTAAATGCCTAGAGTATGTAATATTTTGACAATCTTTCTAAAAAGTTTTATTATAAATTTAATGCTGGAAATTAGATTTGAAAGTTCCAATAATAAACTTCTATATAATGCTAAGGATCTTGACCTGTATATAAACAGTTTTCCTATTTAGATTATATGACTGCAAGTACTGCTGTCATATAAAACCATGTTATAAAACTAAAAACAAAAAAAAAATACTTCTTAAAAAGATGTAACTGGTGCTATGAATCTATTGTACGAACTGCTTTTTATCTTAAAACATCAAGATAATTTTAGAAAAAAACTTACTGGTTCACCTCGAGGCCCAGGTGGTCCTAGGATTGTATTATCTTCTCCTGGATAACCCTACAATGAAGAGTTAAAGTTAAATTAAATAAAAGTTAAATTAGTAAAATAAATTTTTAAAAAAGTTTTTTAAAAATAAAATAAATTAATGAAATAAATTTTAAAAAATTAAGCCTATTATTTCTAATAGGTTATAAAATATGCAATCTGGTTTCATCTTTTTTAAATGAAAAAGTTTTATCTACAAAACTTAGCACATGATACTTTATCCACAGTTGTAATTCATATATCGTTCTCTTTGGAAGTGTCAACCTCCTGTAGTTACATAAAAAGCAGCTTACTAATTTTCTCAGTGTCAGTTTTCCAACAATATTACAAATCAAGAGGAGTACTGTTGTAGTTATTCTTAATTCATAAAAATTTTACCATAAATGTACTATAGTTAGTCATTCAATCTAGAGTCTCACAATCTCTTTCAATAAGCAAATTAATGTTAGTTTTACAGATTGCAAAGTACTGTAACATATATCGTTTCACCTCAATCTTGAAACTAGTCATCAAAGACTTCTTAATTATTTTAAATATTTCTCCCTTTATATTTATTTTTCTTCTAGAATCTACAATACTTCCCAAGTTGAAAAGTACTTCTTTTATTCATTGAAAATGTTTTTAGCATACTTTCAGAAAGAAAACATGCATTCAATGTTTACTTTTAGGATTAAAAAGTCGATATAAACATACACACCTTTTCTCCTTTAGGTCCTGGCAACCCAGAAAGTCCTGGTTGACCTTCACGGCCCTAAGAGAAGGACAAGTAAGTAAAAAAATCTCCATATCATTAGTTTGTGCTCTACATAATACTATCATGGCTATGCCATTAGATAGTGCACTAATTCTGAAAGAAAAATAGGATCCACTGTATAGGAGCCTGATGTCTAAATATGCTAGAGAGCATTATCAGGAGATTTCATCTGAATTTGTATATTTGGGATGACATCTTTATGTAATGTTTTAATGCAAATATACATTTCTTATTTCCAATTAGAAATGCTTACCCTATATCCTAGAATTCCAGGTTCTCCAGCAGGTCCCATTAATCCTAAATGTCCCTAAAAAACAAAGCAAACATTAGAAAGAAAACGGACAATTGTTTAAATTGTTAAACCTGCATTTTTGTTATTTAAAACTTAGATTTTTCAAGATACAAAATTCTACCTAGTCTGAAACGGGAAAACAAAAAGTAATTCTCCAACTTGCATCTTATTTTACTTCTGAACCATGTAAGTCCCATAAAAATATGTTTCTTTGGTTTATTTCTGGTATGAACATCTTTAATCATATTAAAATAAATACTTTCAGTTGCCAGAATGCTGTAAACTTCCAGCAAATTCTTGGAAATGTAGTTTGCATTTGTCAAAGTTTGTGGTATTTGCACATCACTAAATATTAGGGAGTGAATTCTGATAATTTTTAGTATTGTAATGATAAGATCAAGAACTCTGTACTCATTCATAGCCTCAGGTGCTTTGATGAACATGATTTCAACTCTGGTTAAAGCTGTTAAAAGAGAATTGGTTGACAACTTATGTATAATATTCACCTCTATTATTTACACTTATTATCAATTTACACAGATGAGGAAATCATAAGTTAAAGGCAAATCAATAAATGTTCCTAAACTACTGAGAAGATGACAACTGAAAAAAAGCAAAAATAACACTCTTAAAAATGTCCCTTACTTTTATATTATTAAAAAGTTTTCACACCAACTCTTCTATTTGAGTCTCAAAATAAATAGGAGATAAGGAAACTAAGGCACAGCCAAATGCCACACCAGCCAGAACTTCTAAGCAATGAAATAAGTAAGGATAATAAATAATAAATATGAGGAGGTGATGCAATTATTTACCTAAGAAATCCTTAGAATTATTAAAATTCACTGAAATAAATATAAAGTTTTAAAAAAAGATTTCTTACACAGACTAGTAAGAAGATGAACTAGAAAAAGAACTACCCTAAAAACAGCAAAATCTGTAAGAAACTAACAATTCACCTAATAAGAAAGGTGTAAGAACAGAGATAAAGGACATAACAAAGCTTTATTGAAGGATATAGAAGATACAAGTAAATAAAAAGATACATGTTTATCATTCATAGAATGAATATGGTAATTCTATTTCTATGAATGATTCAATATTAAAGGAACTTGCAGAATTGTATTTTAAAGTTCAAACAAAAAACAGACAAAATCATAGTAAGAGCTGAGCTTTTCAGAAAAATAAATTATGACACATTTGCCCTTCTAGATCTCAAAAGATACTGTAATGATGTAACAATTTAAATCGTGTGGTACCTAGTAATAAACTAAAAAATTGAGAAAAGAAAATAGAGAAAATGAAAACAGACCATTATTTGAGAGTAGCTTACAGTAAGGGTAGCATTTCAGAAAACTGGAAAATAGATTTATTAAAGAGCATTGAGACAACTGGCTAAGAACATGGAAAAAAGAAATTAGTCCCTTACAACTTATAGCAAAATAAACTCCATATGCTTTAACAGGGCTAAGGGTAACAATATTAGGAAAAGGATATGAAAGAATACTTTTATATACTTTATGTAAAGAAGTCATTTCTAATGAATAAACAAAACCTAGACTGTTAACAGTAAGACTGACAAATTTGATTGTAATAATTAAAACCTCTGTCCAAAAAAAAAAAAAAAAAAAAAAAAAACCTCTGTCCAGTGAAAGATAGTGTAAACAAGATAAATGATAGAAAGGGAAATAGATTTTTAATATATTTGCAACATATTTAACAAAAATATATTATCTAAGCTATATAAGGTGTTCCTGCAATTAAGAAAAACGAAACAGTCTAAGAAAAATATGTAAAGTACATATGAACAGGCAATTTTCAGAGCAAAAAGTACAATTTATTTAGTTGCAAGCAAGAAAATGTAAGAAAGAAAATGAGACATACTATTTCATTTATCAGATTAGCAAACATCAAAAGGATTAATATGAAGTATTCCCATAAAAGACTCAAATGTAAGACTTGAAACCATAAATTTCTAGAAGAAAACACAGACTGTATGCTCTTTGATATCAGTCTAGGAAATAATTTTTTTATATCTCTCCTCAGGTAAAATAAACAAAAGGAAAAATAAGTAGACAATATCAAACAAAATAGCTTTTACACAGCCAAAGAAACTATCAATAAAGCAAAAAGGTCACCTACTGAATGGGAGAAGATATTTGCAAACAATGAATCTGATAATATAAAAATAATTCATACAACTCAACATCAAAAAAACAAACAACCCAATTTAAAAATGGGCAGAGGATCTAAACAGACATTTTCCCAAGACAGCCAATAGGCACATGGAAAAATGCTCAACATCACTAATCATCAGGGAAATGCAAATCAAAACCACAATGAGATATCACCTCATACCTATTAGAATGGCTATTATAAAAAAGACAACAAATATCAAGTGTTGGGAAGGATGTGGAGAAAAGGGAACCCTTGTTCACTGTTGGTAGGAATATAAATTGGTGCACCACTATGGAAAACAGTATGCAGGCTCCTCAAAAAATTAAAATTAAAAACAGAACTACCATATGATCCAGCAATTCTACTCTTGGATATCACATTACATACCATTTTTGAATGCATAGGACATAGAAGAAAAATATTAGCAATTTAAATAAAAGAAAGTACATACTACCTGACTTAGTAAGATCACAGTAAGGAATGGAAGATTTAAAATGAGGCTGAGGAGTCTTAGAATTGAGAGCAAGTGATAGAGGAGATAACAGATAGAGAATTGCATTTAGAACATCAGAGAGCTTCAACTCTTTTAAGTTCCCCATCAGAGACTGCACTTTGATACTCCAGTCTAAACAATATATCCCTTCATGTGATTTTCCCCTAAAATGAGGCTAAGGAAAACCTTTCTCAGACAACAAATGGATTATTCAATGCTTTCCAGAAGGCCTTGGTGAAAAACCACTTGTGATATTTAAATGGTGACTAGGAAATACATATGGATTTGATAAATAAGTTTATGCAATACTCAAAAGACTAAATTGGATAATCTCTTAAATATTTTGCATCTCTTTCTTCTGTGACTTTTTGAACAAGTTAAAATATGTTAGCAACATAATTTTGATATTACAGTTTCAAAAGTATCATGCTATCTTTGCTTCCAGTATCATGTAAAATTCATACAAAAGATTAAAAATCAGTAGCTGTTTCGGAGACTTACCACAGCTGGTTAGAAAGATATAATCTCTAGATAAGCATGAGAGTTTAAGCATATAAAGAAAAACCATTTTTGAGTAATCTAATTTTCAAAGCAATTTGTCAACCATGACGGCAAAATTTTATACAGATATTAAATCCTGATTTCAAGTACAACTGTATAAACTTTCCTACTTAGGTTGGGAGTTATAATCTGATTTTTTAAAATCTTATTTCATATTTTATTTCCATTTTGAGATTTTTTTTCCCCTTTCCTTTTTCATGTCCAGAAACCACTAAGCCATTTAAGTACTGTGGAATGCTTACAATTCTCCATATCCCATGGAGGTAGATTATTTTCAATGGAACTTTTGCTTTCTCTGTAAAATTAATCAAGAGATGAAGCTTTTAGACATGGATACATTTCTTTCCATCCGCAGTGAACTCAGTTTTGGAGACAAATCAGATACTGACCGCAGCACCTCGAGTTCCTCTGGCACCCTTCAGACCACTTTCCCCAGTTTGTCCAGGAGCACCTCTGTTTCCAGTTTCTCCTGCGGGCCCCATCTGTCCTTTATCGCCCTGCGGATGCCATTAGTAAGAGAGAAAAGTAAGAAAAAACCTTATCCTTAAATTACTCAACTACATCATATACCTGAATGGCTCCAGAGGGTATTCTGTAGGCAAAATTCTATAAACAGTAACTTTGTTTTAACTTACTAGTCTACAGACCACCACTGATGATAACAACATAACATCACCACCTGGGTTACCTTAAAAATGTAATTAAAAGCAATTTTGGAAAAAAGAATACAAACATTTTTGCATAAGTAAGCAGGGAAGTTTGGTGCTCATGCTGAATTACAAATAACCAAGTTTTTTATTCGTGAAACTTGTTATGTATTTATGTACAAATGCATGCACGCATATGTTTACTCACATCCTGAGAAAACACAGGCCCTATGACAAGCCTGTTTCTACAGAGAATTTCAGTGCCCCAAAGATACATTTAATGCATAAAGGCTCTAGTGTGCAGTTCTGTATACTCAACATCATCACTTGGTTGGAGTTTATCTTTAAAAATCTGTAACATTTTTACATGATTTTATATCCATCTGAAAACCAATTCTTCTGTTTTCCAACAGGCTAACTGATCATTCTCTAATATCAAAGTACAGTTGCTTTTAAATAGTAAATGTTATAATTTATTCTTCACATGTGGTAACTTGGTTCTATTATTGACAATCAAGTAGACACAAAGAAAAACTAAACTATGATTACAGTCAGGAAATTTCTGGTGATTCATAATAATTCACAGGTTGCTGTAAGGATCTGCACTTTCCTACTTGTAAAACCATTTAGAAAGAAAATTATGATGAATACTGGGCATTATTTCATGGCTAAGAATGGTAACTAAAATATACTTCATTTACTTTTATCTCTTATTATTTCTTATACTGACCCCCAAGTTATGAGAAAGATGGATTAGGTGCATATTCACAGAAATGATATAATTCAATTTTGGGAACTAGAATATGGTGTGATTTGTAGTTAATTATAGTAAATATATTCAGATTTATTGTATTACAATGGGAAAATAATTTCTATGTTTCACCAATACTTGAACAAATTATTGACTCTATCCAAGTATGAGTTATTTGTTATAAAGTACTAAATTTTACAAACACATCACATTTTCTTAGCAAAAGGAAGCAAATAACACATATTGTTTTGTGTCTCTTAGTTAATAATAGGGAAGATAAAATCAATACTAACCTTTTCAATTTAGAAAAAGATATTCAAACAAGCCAGAAACAATTCTAATAATACTTCTCTCCCCTAAATATCTTACTAAAGTTGTTATAAAATGGCACAAATGGTATAGTATTTTTTCTTTTCTCTCTTTTCATGCCCATGTTCTACTAGAGAATTTTTGGTAAAGATGAAAAGAAAAGGCAAAGATCTTTTTAGAAATGACAAAGTCAAAAATTTGACTTCAGATAATTAAGGTAAAAGGTACTTCTATGTGGAATTAAATATTAATTTATACAATTGTGGCTTTTAAGTCAAATTTATAGTTCTTTAATGCTTTATTTCTAGAACAAATAAAAACATCACTATGCTATGGAGCTATGTGCACATCAGAATAAAGAAAACCAACATAAAAAGATGTAAAAACAAAATTACCTTCTTTCCTGGACGACCTCTTTGTCCTGGAATTCCTGTAATTCCTTCAGGTCCCTGAATATTAAGTATAAAAAAGGAAATAAATTATTAGAGACAGGACTAGATAGAATGCTTAAATACTTACATCACATGATCACTGACTTGAACAGTAAGTAAAAATGTGGGCTACTTTTCAATATTATTATGCTTGTATAACTATTTAAAAAGAGGTCATGAAGAGTTAGAGGCCCAGCTGTTACTAGTGAGTAAAGTTCACATATACAAACCAGTCAAGATAGACAAAATGAAACCATTCTTAATCACAGAGGGAAAATTAACTTGGTTTTAGCACAGCCAGTGAGAAAGTAATTAAAGTTAACCTAAATGCATCCATGTCAGCAGTTCTATGAGCTACTTTGGGTTCAAGATCTTGTTGAATGCACAGGATTATAAAATTTATCTAATACATTGTCAGGGAGAATCTCAAAATCTCACTGAAGGGTAAAATTAAGCAAATACTGTTTTATCTGTGGGGGAAAAAAAAGGAGAAAGGGGAAACACATTGAGAGAAAGGAGGTAGTCATATTAAACTGTTTAAAACAATATTTTTATTTAAATCGGTATTTTATTTAACTAAAAGTTCTCTAAACACTTTTTTTTTAAAGTAAGAAGTGGTTAAAGTATTTTAATGTCATATGAATTTGCAGGTCAACAATGGTTAGGCTTAAATGAGATCCACAGTAAGCCAGGCTGCAAATTCAAAAATAGCTAATAATTAATCACAGCATTCCTTGCATTAGTTGGAAATGGAAATTTCAAATTTGTGTCCCAAAACTTGGCAAAAGGCAAAAATGATGTAGACAAGAAATAAATTGTGGTTTACCACTGTGCTACGGAGGCTCTTGATAAATATTTGTTAAACGAATAAACAGATACCTAAGGAAATGACTCATGCCCTGTGCTCCTGAGCAAATGTTCTAGCCTCAGAAAATCCGCTGAATTTAGAGGCCAAAGCGGTTAAGTTCTATTGCTGTAGTTCCAGCTGCATCCAGAGGTTGAAATGATCTTGCACTAACGTGAGACTTCTTTGCGGTTAACGTGGCCTTTTTAAGAGAGGATGATTAACATTTACAGAGGTTAACGATGTGAGCATTTAAGCCAGACTGCTCCAGTTGCATATTTTGACTGTGTCACCTAACAGCTGCATGACTATAGGTAGATTATTTCACCTCTAAAGGCATTAGTTTCCTGTTATATAGCAGGGGTGTATTAATACTTCTTCAAAGAGTTACTAAGTTTGAATGAGAAAGGACTAGGCTTATACTTGAAGAGCTCAATAAATGTCAGTTCTCATTAAATTCTGTTGCCTTTTCAAAGGGCATTATGTAATAATTAAATATATATAAAAGATTATTAATAAAAGGCATAATAAACACCCACGTGTCTACCACCCACTTTAAGAAATAGGAGCTATGCACACACAAATACACACAAGACTTAAGTCCCATATATGCACTTATATTTGTAAACATATCACCTCTCCTCATTCAGGTGCAACGATTGTCCTTAATTTGTTTATCATTCTCATGCATTTATTTACATTTTTACTCCATTTGTATATATTCCCAAGCATTATACGCTTATTTTGCATCTTTTGAAACTTTCAATAAGCAGTATCATACTTTACACATTCTTTTGAAAAATTTTTCAGAACAATATTTTGATTTTGAAATTATTTAGTGTCTCTACTCTACTTACATTTTGTATTCACTTCTACAGTGGTGGTGGTTGTGCTTTAGTCACTAAGTTGTGTCCGACTCTTGTGACCCCACGGACTGTAGCCAGCCAGACTCCTCTGTCCATAGGATTTCCTAGGCAACAATGCTGGAGTGGGTTGCCATTTCCTTCTCCAGGGGATCTTCCCGACCTAGGGATCGAACCCAGGTGTCCCACATTCCAGATTCTTACCAACTGAGCTACAACATTAAATAGTAGGATTCTGTTTTGTAATCAAACCACAACTTACTCAGCCACTTCCCTAGTGATGAACCTTTGGTAGTTTTTTTGTTTGTTTTGCTTTGCTTTGTTTTTTATGCTACGAACAGTCCTTCAATAAATACTCTTGCACCTACCTCCATATACCTATGTCAAGAGCTTTTTGGGTGAGGGTGTATACTCTGGAATTGATTTGCTGGCTCGCAGAATACATGTACCTTTCAGTATATAAGATTTTGCCAACTTGTTCTCCAGAATTTTAGCCTATTTACATCTCTCAAAGCAACATTTACAAGTTCCAATTACTCCAAATCTTAAATGTTTGGTACTATCAGACTTAAAATTTGTCCATCTCAAGGGAGCAAAATGACATATTATTAGGGATTTCAATTCACATATTCCTGATTATTAAGGAAGAATGAATAACTCTTCATATAGTAATTCAGCATCCATATGTGAATCACTAGTTCCCATCTTTTGTCCAGTATTCTAGATCCAAGGCCTCCTCATCCTTGCCACCACTACAAACACAGTCAGTATTAGGAAGTAAGAAAAGAAGAAGGTGGAAGACCTCTTAGCATCACAAGAGTCTGAGCTTTACCCAAAGAGACTACTAAATTATAGGAATAGATTAAGCTTTTAACTGAATTGGATATAAAAGTTTCCTTTCTTTCTCAATTCCCCAACCACTCTTCACTAATCTAAGTTAGGACTTGTGAGGGAAAACCAGATTAGCCAGAAATAAATTTTATATTTGCACATGTCTAAGTACCAATCTGTAACCCTATTACACATTTAATTGTAATGAGCAACAACTCAGTTGCTCACCTAAAAATCATATTTATTCTTTATTATGCTTTCCCTCTTTCTCAACATCCAAACCATGAGCAAATCCAGTCAACTATATCTCCAAGATGTCTTGAATCTGATCATTATTTACTATCTCTATTGCTCCCCTGCATTCCAAGTCACTCTATCATTTTTTCATCTACATGACTGCCACAGCCTTGTAAGTGATTTGGTCCACGTTTACCCTTATATTCCATTTCTTCAGAGTAACCCAAATGATCATGAACAGCTTTAATCAAACATCTCTCCTTGTGCAAAACCTTCCAAATGGCTTCCCACTGCAATCAGAATAATCTTCAAACCTCTTATCATGGTCTACAGTCCCCTATGTCATCTGCCATCTCCTATTTCTCTGACATCATGTTTTCCAGTTACTTACTACTTGGACTTACTACTTCCTTTTTTAAAATAAGGCATTTAATAGATACCCTTTCTACCTTGGGGCATTTGCATTAGATGTTTCCTCTTCCTAGAAAACTCCTTTTCAGATAGTCACATGATTGGCTTCTTTCTATCATTAGGCATCTAGTTCAATGTAACTTCAGGTAGTCCTTCTGTGGCCATCCCAATTAAAGCAGCCTCTTTATCAGGGCATTCAAAATCCCATTACCATGTTTTATTTTCCTCTTAGGGCTTATCAGTATCAGAAATTATTTTTCTTGTTCACACTGTCCTTCTACACTGCATGTTCCATGATAGCAGAGATCTTGTCTGTTTTGTTCATTGTTCTAACAGGGTCCAGAACTGTGTCTCGTATATAATTGATGCTTAATAAATATTTAATAAATGAATGATAGAATGCATGCCCAAAGGAGAAAATATTTAGTCTTACAGACAGTAGCTGGTCTACTAGATATCTATTTGTAAGTAAATAACACCTTAAAAAAATTTACTATCTGTTGGAATTAAAACCAAAGTTCATGAATAAAAGGCAAAGGATAGTGACATTTTTATACTTTTTAGCTTCTAGGAAATAGAACAAATGGATAGAAATCTTTTGCATAGTAAAATTTCAAACATATTTGAAGAGCTCATTATGTGTGAGAAAAGACACTGCCTGTGTTCTATATTGTATTTTTTTCTGTCATTATATCAAAAAGATCTTCCCTCGTATTTTCATTCACTTCTTTTCTATTTAAAGACAGTTTGTTTTTCTTTTTGGGGAGTGGCGGTGGTAAACTTCCACTGATGTTAGGTTAGTTTATTTTAGTGTTTGTTCAGAAATGCATCAGATAATTTTCTCCAAAATGTTGGCTTTTAAAAGTTTACATGACCCACTGCAACCTATTTGTGTATTTAGAGACTTGCAGGGCAGAGTAGAAAAAGGCAATCATTTCTCAATGTGCAAGTTTTAATAGACTTCTTCAATGATTACACAAATAAGAATGCTTTTAAACAAATGTCATGTTGACAGAGAATAGTTGCCTTAATGTTCAGCCTACTCACACCACAGAGGACAGATTTGGGATTCCCTACTGATCTAACTTTGTGAGAGTAGCTGTAGTCTAGAAGTAACATATCACATCTATTTTTAAAAACAATGGCTTTTGCGATATAACTCACATACCATATTATGAATCTATTTAAAGGAGTGACCCCCAATCATTCTGGCACCAGGGACTGGTTTCATGGAGGACAATTTTTCCATGGATGGGGGAGATAAGTATGGTTTCAGGATGACTCAAGTGCATTACATTTATTATGTCATCTCTGATTGGACAGGAGGCAGAGCTCACATGGTAATGAGAGTGGTTGTAAATATAGATGAAGCTCTGCTTGCTCACCTGCTGTGTGGCCTGGTTCCTAACAGGTCTTGGACCGGTATGGGTCCACCGCCTGGGGGATGGGGACCCCTGATTTGAAGTGTATGATTCAATGGTTTTTATAGTGCTGTGCAACCATCACCATAATTTTAGAATCAATTTCCATCATCCCATAAAGAATCCTGTACCCACTGACAGTCATTTCCAGTTTCCTCCCAAGCCCTAGCCTTAGGCAACCCTAATTCACTGTCTCTAGAGATTTACCTATTTGGGATATTTCCTGTATTATGTGGTTTCTTATGACTGACTGCTATGAATAATGTTTTCAAAGTTCATCAAGACTGTAGCATGAATCAATATTTTTTTTTTGCATGGATCAGTATATTTTTTATTGCCAAATAATATTCCATTGTATGATATACTACATTAATTAATAAACATTTATTGATTGATGACAATTTTTTTGTTATTTCTTTTGAGCTAACATAAATAATGCTGCTATGAGCATTCATGTAAAAATTTTTGTTTGAATCCTGTTTTCAATTCTTTTGGGTATATGCCAAGAACGGATGGGTCATATGGTAACTCTGTTTTTAACATTTTGAGAAACTGCCAAATTGATTTACAAAGTAGCTGTACCATTTTACATCCAACAAATGATGTAGAAGTGTTCCAATTTCTTTATGTTTTCATCAACACTTATTATTTTGGTTTTTTCCCCTCTAGTAGATGTGAAGTGGTATCTCACTGTGACTTTATTTGCATTTTCCTAATAGTTAATGATGCTGGGTATCTTTCATCTTCTTATTTGCCAACTATATATATCTCCTGTGGAGAAATATCTGTTTAAAGACTTTTCACTTTTCAATCAAATTATCTTATTATTGAGTTGTAAGAGTTCTTCATATATTTTTGGATACTAGTCTCTTATTGCATATGATTTGCAAATATTTTATCCCATTCTATGGTGTCTTTTCACTTTCTTGATGGTGTTCTTTGAAGTTCTAAAACTTTTCACTTTAATGCAGTCCAATATATCTGTTTTTCTTTGTTATTTGTAATTTTGGTGTTATCTAAGAAGGCTTCACATAACCCAAGGTCAAGAAGATTTCCTTCTATGTTGTCCTCCAAGACATTTATAGTTTTAGCTCTTAAATTTAGATCTATGACCCAAATTGAGTCAATTTTGTGTGTAGCATAAGAAAAGATCCAAATTAATTTTTTAGTGTGTGGGTATCCAGTAGTTTTAGCAACATTTGTTGAAAAGACCATTCTTTCTCTCATTAAATTTTCTCAGTACATCACATGCTTTTGTAACTCAAATTTATCTTGTTTAATTTTTTCCCCTGGAAATTAATTTATCCCTTGAGATAACCAATAACACTAGACATTGTTAAACAAAGTTTGGAAATTACAGAGAATGTTCCCATTAGAGACTGTATTCTTCTTCTGCTTGAAATCTTTCAGTGGCCTCTTACTCTACTTTAAATAAGCCCCAATTTTTTACTAGGGTTTAAAAGGTCCTTCATGATTTGCTACCTACCTATTTCCTCAAGCTCATCTCAAACAACGTTTCACTATTCACTCTGCTGTAACAAACTCCTTTTAGTTTTCCAAAAACACCTAGATCATTCTTACCTCCCCATCTTGATCCTTGCTATTCCATTGCTATTCGACCTACCTTGAAGGATCTCCAGAATTCTTTCATTCACTGGCTCGTCTTCACTCTCCAGGTCTCAGCTCAATCCTCCCCTATCTAGAGAAGCCTTTTCCCACTGCCTTAGTGTAAATAGCTTCTCTTCTCTTAACGCGTTGGCTTTCCCCTTCCCTTAACCAGTTGTCCTTTATTATCATCTTGTTTATCTTTATCACTACATTAACCACCACCTGCAGTGATCTTGCCTACTCAGTCTTCTCCATGATACTGTCAAATCTGAGATCAGGAACCTTCCTCATCTTGTTCCCTGTGATATTCCCAAAACTTAGCAGAGTTCTTGGCTCATCCAAGCAACTCATAAACTTCACTGAATTAGTGAATGGAAAAATTTTAGAGTCACAGTTCGTAAAGCTAACAAAAATTTAGAAACTATATAAAAATTCAGAAGACTTAAAAAAATTTAATTTCTAAATACTTAGAAAATTTTTATGGAGTCACGGTTTGTAAAGCTAACAAAGATTTAGAAACATCCAAGCTAATTTTTTTTTTTAAGGCTATGTAACCTTTTTTTCTCAAAAAAAAGCCTGCATAGAAGCTAATATGTTAACCAGACGTGGAGAATCTTCTCTGATTCAAGCAGATAAAGAATAAACAAAGTCCTTCCAGTTCAGCATCCTCCTTGACACAATCATCATAGGGGTTCTGCAGAGCTCCAACCCCTTTATTAAACATAACGTGTAAACTGAGAAACCAAAGAACGACTCCCAGAACAATGTACAACTCTTTAGTAATAGATTGGGGTTTGAACAATTCTTGCAGAGTAGACAGTGCATGGTTCTTTCTATTGTGTGTTGCTTTACAACACAACAGTTCAGAACATGCAAGTCTAAAACCAGAGTTATATGAATCATTCAGAAGATAAGGATTTAGATAACCTTTTACTCCTTAATGCCACTGACTTCAAATTTCCAAAGTGATTACTTTTCAGGGTTTCCAAGGAAACTGTCTTAGAAACAAGAGTCATGAATACCTCATTCTTTTCTAAATATTTCTAACTATTCCTCTCATCTTTTTGACTTCACTTTTAAGACTCTACTAAAAACGCTTCTTTGAAAAGTATGCATTATTTAATTTCAGATTCTCTTAAGCTACTCACTTCTACCTAATATCATACCACTCTACACAGATGGGAATATTAAACTTCAATAAATCCAATCAAATTTTCTTGTAAAGCAATAAAACAAGACAATTTCATTTATACCTACTCAGCTTCAGAGTACATAGCTTCACATCTATTTAGATCTTAAATACCAGGGTGATACACTTTTTAAGAAATGAATGATGGACCATAAGTCAGGCAGATGTTTCTTCATAGAAGCTTTCAAGCTCTTTTTCTTATGCAGAGTTATGCATTTAGACAACTGAATTGTCTGTTTTAGAGCAGATTTCAAGCATGAAATACAAAATGTTTTCCTTTGTTCAAAGAGTTCATCTTGGATTTGGGAATTAGTTACTGATGTTTCCCTTGCCTTATTTTTCTATCAAGATATCATTTTCCAATCTTTTAGAAAGCAAAAAGAACATCTCTTTACTTGAAAAAAATTAATTTTTTCACTCTCTTTCTTATTTTTTAAAAGAATTTTTAAGGTAGCATCTTTGTGACATTGCCTAAGGAAGAATTATTTTGATGTGCAAAAATAAATTGAACATCAGGCTGCCTGATTAAGCAATAGCTCCTTGGATCATAAAATTCTTTTGAAAAAATATGCCATGGTATTTTTATTGAGCTTATGAGCTAAAAGGCATTTAAAATTCCAAGAACAACAACAAAAAGAATAAAAAAGAAATGCACATGTGTTGTTACTAAAAAAGGCACCAAAGATGTGTACAAGGCAGGATTATTCCTGGGAAAAGTTATGAAGCAGATGAAGTCTGTGTTTATCATTTTTCCATGTCTTGTTTTGAGCCCCTTTTTCATCTCTGTTCTACCCATCACCATTTGTCATTCTGCATCATCCCTCTGGGATTCCTGGCTGTGTTGTCCTACGGCATGATTAGACCTTTCTTTTTGTTAGTTCTGCGTCCCACCACCCTCGCCGCCACCACTCCAAATAACTTCAGTATTTTCTTAGGGAACTAGGCCAGTTGCCTGAAAAAAAAAAAATCTATGCTAAAATATTAATAGTCATTAATGACCTTATTATATAAAAACAAATTTGAGAAAACTTCTCAGGAAGATAACTACACTTTCTCAGTACTTGTTATTTGGTTTCTCTGTGGGTCCAGTCCTGATGAATCCTCTAAAAAGATTAAAACTATCAAGAATCCTAGAAATCCAAGTCTCAAGAAGTGTGGCTTGGAACCTGAGGGTGAGCCTGAAGTAGGTTCTTGAATCACAGAGACAGAATAACCACGCTAAGAAGCTGGAAGAAAGGTTTCATTTGGGTTGCATTGTCTTTTCCCCAGGCCAACATAGCAATGCGGAGTGAACCCATTTGATCTATAGCGTCTCCTGTGGGGAAAAAGAGAACCCAAAGTGGATATTCAGCCCATCTACTGTTGCAAGATGTTTCCAGAGTTGCCCAGTCAGGTCTGCGTGAGGATCATTTGGAGAACTTGAGGGCCTGACAACTGCGGAAGAGATAAGAGATGGGCAAGGCTTAGAGTAACCAGTACTAAAGTATGATTGGATTTCATCTCTGCTTGTAGCAGCACCTGAACAGAGATCCCAGCCAGTGGTCTGCCTATCTGTGGAACTTAGCTGGTGACACTGTCTGATCAGGGAGCTTGGCTGCAGTTCTGCATGATTTGGAAAGTGAAAGTGAAAATCATTCACTCTTGTCCGACTCTTTGCGACCCCATGGACTGCAGCACGCCAGGTCTCTCTGTCCGTCACCAACTCCTGGAGTTTACCTAAACTTGTGTCCATTGAGCCGGTGATGCCATCCAGTCATCTCATCCTCTGTTGTCCCCTTCTCCTTCTGCCTTCAATCTTTCCCAGCATCAGGGTCTTTTCAAATGAGTCAGCTCTTCGCATCAGGTGGTTGAAGTACTGGAGTTTCAGCTTTAACGTCAGTCCTCTCAGTGAACACCCCGGACTGATTTCCTTTAGGATGGACTGGTTGGATCTCCTTGCAGTTCAAGGGACTCTCAAGAGTCTTCTCCAACACCACAGTTCAAAAGCATCAATTCTTCTGCACTCAGCTTTCTTTACAGTCCAACTCTCACATCCATACATGACTACTGGAAAAACCATAGCCTTGACTAGACGGACCTTTGTTGGCAAAGTAATGGACTGTATAGTTCATGGAATTCTCCAGGCCAGAATAATGGAGTGGTGTGTGTCCCCAGCCAAATGTTCATACCTGCTCTTGAGCCTGTTATATGGCCCTGCCTGGGCAGGTGAGTAATTCTACAAGACTGCTCAACAGCTAAGCATGGGCTCCCATCCTGCTCGACCAGAAAGCCTTGTCTGAGAACTTAGGCAGCTGTAGAGTCCATACTATAGCCTTGCTCAGGCAGGGAGCCAAGCCAGCGGACCAGGGAGCCTGAGCAGTGACCTTGGGCAGACTTGGAGTCCAGCTAAGTTAAATACTTCCCAGCTGTGGGATCCAGCCCTATTCAGCAGCAGTTTCACCTACAGCCTGTCCAATTATAAAAACAGCTTGTAACCTCACCCATGCAATATAACTCCATCCTACCATGGAGTATTATCTGTGAGATGCAGCTGAAGGCCCCACTTAATCAGACAGCCTGGCGAGTGGCCTCATCCAACAGAGAAGCATAGCCAGTGCCCTAACTGATCACAGAGCAAATCTGTTCAAACCTGG
This sequence comes from Muntiacus reevesi, assembly GCF_963930625.1. NCBI lineage: Eukaryota > Metazoa > Chordata > Mammalia > Artiodactyla > Cervidae > Muntiacus > Muntiacus reevesi. The sequence goes on along the minus strand of NC_089249.1, from coordinate 118,934,706 downwards.
GGCACAGCCTGTAGCTCCATTCAACTGTGAAGCCATGTTTGCAGCCCTGCCTGAATATGGGGTCCTACCAGGGCCACATCCAGTTAGACAGTATAACATGAGGCCTTGCCTAATTGCAGAATCCAACAAGTGCTACTGTCCTTCCAGGGAACATAGCCTGAGATCATACCCTACCAGAGGTAACTTCAGAAGCCAGCTAATGGCCCCATCTGACCATGGAACCCAGCCAGCATGCCTACCCAACCAGGGTACCTATTTAGTGGCCCCACTACTACGTGGAGACTAGCCAGGTGGCCAACCCAACTGCAGAGACCAGCCAGTGGCAACTCTCCTCCTGCCTCACAATATGGGTAGGGACCTCACCAACCTGGAGATCTCAGTAGCAAGCTGTGCCTGCCCGCAAACACTATAAGCAGACCCATCCAGGTCCCTCAAGCAAAGAGATTGGTGAAGGTCTTTCTCTGCCAAAACAAACCTATAAAATCTAGAAGAGGAGATCACTTACTCAAATGTGCAAGCATCAATGCAAGGATATTTTGATCATAAAAAACCAGGTAAACATAACAAAACCAAAAAAAACTTAAAACACCTCAATAATTGAAATGGAAGTCTATGAACAGTCTAACAAAGAATTGAGAATAGTGTATTAGCTGTGCCTGACTCTTTGTGACCTCATGTTCTGTAAACCCTCCAGGCTCCTCTGTCCATGGAATTCTCCAGGGAAGAATTGTTGTTGTTCAGCTGCTAAGTTGTGTTCAACTCTTTGCAACCCCATGGACTGCAACACACCAGGCAAGAATATTCCTCTTGGAAAAGTGCAGTGAACTTCAAGAATACATAGACAGATAACTAAATGAAATTAGGAAAACAATGCATGAGAAGTTCAACAAAGAAATAGAAATCATGAGAATAAGCAAAACAAAAATCCTAGAGATAAATACAGTGATTGAATTGAAGAATTCAACAGTTTCAACAGCACATCTGACTAAGCAGAAGAATCAATGAACTCAAAGATAAGTGATTTTAAATTATCCCGAAGAGCAAAAAGAAAAAAGAATAAAGAAAAGACTAGGATACTTATGGGAAAGCATCAAGTAGGACAATATTGTGCAAATACCAGGATAATAAAAAAAGAAAAGAGCAGAAAGAATATTTAAAGATATAATGGCTGACAACATCCCAAACTCGGGGAGAGAAATAGTTGTCCAGATTTTTGAGGCTCAAAGGATACCAAATAGGTTGAATCCCAAAAGGGCTACTTTGAGACACATTATAGTTAACACTCAGTACCTGGAGGTTTCACAACTGCAGAGTCAAACAACCAAAATATTAATGATATTAATATTATCAAAATATTAAATATTTTTTTAAAATTCCAGAAAGTTGCAAAACTTGAATTTGCCATGCAGTGACAATAGTTTACATAGCATCTACACTATATTTACAACATATTTACATAGTATTTGTTTTACTAGGTATGTAAGTAACCTAGAGGTGATTTAAAGTATACAAGAGAATGTAGGTAGGTTATATGCAAATACTAAGCCATTTTATATAAGGGACTCTAACATCTGCAGAGTTTGGTATCTGTGGCAGTCCTGGAACCAATCTCCCATGGAAACTGAGGGATGACTGTAATTATACCACCAAAGCAAAGAGAGAATTTTAAAAGTAGCAAGAGAAATGTGACTCATCACATATAACAACCCAAATAATACTATGAGTAGGTTTCTCAGTACATATTTTATAGACCAGGAGAGAATGAGATAACATCTTTAAAATATGGGAAGAAAAACAAAACCCTCTTAATCAAGAACACTATACCCAGAACTGTCCTTCAGGAATAAAGGAGTGAGAAAGAGTTGCCCAAACAACCCAAAGCTGAAGAGTTCATCACCTCTAAACCTGCCTTACAAAAAAATGCTAAAGGTCATTTTTGAAGCCGAAATAAAACAATGTACCATTGTAATCATTCAGCAATATTTATGTGTATCAAATCAACATGTCATGTTCTATAAACTTATATATGTCAATTATATCTCAAAGTGAGAGGAAAAATTAAGAAGTTCAATAACCTGTGTGACATATGGGAAAAGTATCTTTTTTCCTTGGATGTTAGGCTGATAATCAGTGCCTGGTTCATCCCTCACTCAAGCCATAATTCTACACCTTCAAACACCAAATGGACATATAAGGACAAGAGTGTGTGTATATGATTCACACGTGTGTGTGTGTGTGTGTGTGTGTGTGTGTGTGTGTAGAGGACTGAGTTCACTGAGTCTTGAACCCAGAGGTACTCACCGGAGGGCCCATCAGACCTGGTCCACCCAAAGGCCCTGTGGTCCCTGGTAAGCCTGTCTCTCCTTTTTCTCCATCCTCTCCAGGAAGTCCCCTTCCTCCTGGGTTCCCCTATAACCCAGCAAAAAATTTTAAGAAAAAGAAAGTAGTGAAATAATTATACCATGCAATAAGGAGATTTTTTGCTGGCACATAGAAAATTAAGTGTAATATAATATTTTAAAGATTTCTCAAAAACATCTACCTTAATCATAATGTTAAAAGCATAATTTACCTTCAATCCATCTTTACCCTGGAGACCTTCTTCTCCAGGAGCTCCTGGTTCACCCTATTTGGCAGCAGAAAATAATATCTATTATGTAATTAAGTCATTTATCCTAATTTTTATTTTTTGCTCCTCATATCCATAGAAGTAGCAGTTTTATGTACATTTATTCCTACTTCTACTTTATTTATAAGGAGTACCTGACAATATAATAAACATGATTTAATTTGCCTGGAATAACTCTGAAGATGATATAAAGAGTTATAGCACTGTAAATTCAAATAAGAGGGTCCTGGAATATTAACAACTTTAAGATAATTAAGGGTAATATATATTTATTTGGTAGCTTTGGAAACAGACACCTACATCTACATTTCTTAAAAGACTGTACATCTACATTTCTTAAATACTGAATCTCATAAAATTGTAGTAGCTTGCTTTTCTGAATTTACATGGATTAATACAACTTAATTCAGCTAAAATCAGTGTACCAGATTTTTAGGTCTTTTCTCTCTCACACAGGAGAAGTGATATTGAGAGCAGGCCCTTACTTGGACGCTGTCTTCCTGGCTTAGAACTTGCAGAAGTAAATGTAGAGCTACACTTTATGAAGTGATTAAATGAGTACTAGTTCTCCTGCCACCTGAATCATTTAAAAATAAATTAATCAGTGTCTCCACAGCTGCCCATCGCTCCCACTGCTGATACTTCATTACCCTCACCTCATACTGTCTGCGCCCCTGAAAAACAGAGGAAAAATGAACAAGAAAGGAATGGGATGCAAAAAACATCCCCCAACTTTACCTCTTAGTAAAAAAGAAAAAAAAGAAAGTCTGTTAAAATTATCTTGGCCCCTGTTACCTTGGGAAAAACCTTACCACAGCTTAAATGAACCACTGTCTATATTAGAATGTAAGCTATCTCATTGTAATTATCTAGCTATTTCTTTGAAACTTATTAACTTTGCACATCTTTGGTTTTTTGGTTTTCTAAGCACAAATTATGTTTCAATGTCTTATCTGTCTTGTTAGGTCAGGAAATAGCATGAGAGCTGAACACTAGTATTCGTGAATTTCTTCTTCATGCTAACATTAGTGACATGCACAGTGACCATTTAGCAAAGACCTGAGTATACCTGATTCTGAGAAAAGAATGTGTGAGGTTAGGGCTCTCAATGCTATTAAATAATGACGTGAAGAGTTTAGCATGCAACTTTTCAACTTATGAAATAAAGACAAACATTTTCTATAATGCAAGAGAAGTTTCCTATACAATTGTTTAAGTCTTTACACTGAGCTTTCAATCTCTAAGATAGGTGGGCCAGTGCATCAAAATGGTTTCTAGTAGGCACTCACCCGTAACCCTGGCTCCCCAGCAGCTCCAACACTGCCCACAGGTCCAACATCTCCCTGCAGAAACAAAGGGGAAGATTAAACTCCTTTCTACTAAAACTGCATGTTTAATAATTATGGAGGGCATATTATGAAGACAGGGGTTCCAAAACAATGTTCCTTTCTTTTCTTCAGATTATTTACAATATTTTTGGTTTTTCATTTGCATTCCTTCCCATATATAAATGTATATATTTATATATATGTATGTATACATATGTATGCATATATATGGATAAGTAGATAATATTTTTGACTCATTTGAGAACACTTTCTATTTTTATCTACTATTCTTTACCTGCTTCCAAGGTGGTGGGTGTTCACCAAAATATGGCAAACATAGTGGTCAGTGGTGAAAGGTTTGAGACCCTCTCCTTGACTATTAAGGGATGTTACCTTTGTGCCTGGCTCGCCTTGAAGACCAGATTCCCCTTCAGTACCTGGAGGTCCCTAGAAGAGAATGATTTGGCACATTGTTTGTACACATTCCTTCACCAATATAAAGTCAGTAACAACCTCGTAAGAAGATGGTAGTACTCTTCAGCCCAAGGATGGGATATCTATATCCAGGAAAGGATTCTTGTTGTCCCTTTATAAACTTCATGGCATAAGACCAGATAATTTCTGGGACTTTGAAGAGTTCAAATGCTAAAATAGTATCACCAGAAATCAGGACTTCTTAGACCAGTGTCTTCTAATCCTTCCTCTCACCCTTTAATCTTTGGTCTCGAAAACTACTTCCCATTTCCTCTTTAATTTTCTACCATCATATCCTTACTAGTCTCTATGTTTTTCACTTTGTATTCTTCTCCCCATTTATTTTCATCCCTCTTGGAATATACTTCCTGAAAAAAAGTGCATTTTCTTTATTGGTTTTATAAAACATATCACACAAAGAAGATATGAATTATATATATACATATGTATGGCATTGTTTTCCCATTCTCCTTTCATAAGTGGGTCCATTGGGAAGCTTTTGATTGAAGTTTTTATCTTGAAAACATATAACTTGCAATCTCTGTCTATTTATAAGCATAGTGCTCCTGTAATCATTGTTGTATTTTTGTCTCTTGGAGATATTTATCTTGTTTTGAGCATACTATGCATGCCTCTGCTTTTTCTTCTTTCTCACTCTTTTTCTTCTCTTTTCTGTCAATCTATGTGTATGTGTACGTATGTATACTTATACACACAATTACGAACACATACATATGCATTCTATATTCCCATATTTTCAGAGTACAGGGGTAGTTTAAAGCATTAACCTATGATACTAATACAGTTTGATCAGAAGTTTCCTGTTTGCTTTTTGTCTTCTAGGGATTCCCTCAATAGTTCTCATCCATGGGTGAGAAACCTCCTTATAATTATTAGAGATTAAAATGTATCTTATGCTGTTACAGTATTTTAGATGAGAAGTTGTTTTCTATCTTGACTTAGCTTCCACAATCCATATTTACTTTGCTTTTTTGAAAATAAAAGCTATAGTGCACAACAGTACAGATGAAGTTGTAATGAACAACCCCAGACCCACTCATCAGAGGCAACTACTTTACAAAACAATTTTTGCTTTTAGTTTTCCTAATAATCAAGAAATATTCCTCTATTTCTTGATATATTACCTTGCTAAAAGTTTAGTTCCCTTAAAACTCTTTCCCTTTAACCATAATTTCATCAATTTTTGGAATGATTACATTATTTAAAATTTTCCATTGGTTACCTTTGTGACTTTACAAGAGAGAGTGTATTCCAGAACTTAAGAGGAAGCACCATGAAGTGAGACTGCCTGAGCTTCTGCTCTGCTTCAGAAATTACAGGATTTAGTATTCTATCCTAAGGTTAAAATTCTCTCTCAAGAGAGAATTCCAATTCCCTTCAGATTTCTTCCATATCAAAATTGCTCTTAATCTCCTAGACCTCATCTAGTCCCCAGTTTCACCCAATCTGTCAGCGACTCTAGGCTTTTTTATTCTTAGGCTAAATCCAATGGTTGATCTTCTGATCTCAGGGGTACCTCCTTTCTTATGCCAATCTTGGATTAGCACTTTGAATTGCCTTCTCTATTTCCATTCCTAGTTGAGTATCAATGGAAAAATTATACTCCTGTGCAAAGTGGCAACATTACATATTGAGAGGTACAGTGACTAAGAGACTGGGTTCCCTAAATGTGAATGTGGGCTCTGCCACTACTACTAGTTATTGCTCTTGAACAAGTTGCTTAATCATTTCATGTCTCGATTTCCTCACTTGTAGAATGAGAATAACTGTATTACCTCACTGAGTATTGTGAGAATTTATTAATATGATAAAATACATAGATACCGCTAGGCAAATAGAAATTTCTCTGAAATTGCTACCTATTATTAACAACATCATTATTAATCTAATGCAAATTCAAAGTCTCCCACTTCAGCTTGACTTTTAGTAAGGTATACTTGCTTTTACATATCTTTAACCATTTTCCTCAACCACCATTCTTTTTTTTTTGGCCACACCATGGCATGTGTGATCATTGTTTCTGACCAGGGATCAAATCCATACCCCTTGCATTGAAAGCATGATGTCTTAACCACTGGACTGCCAGGAAAGTTCCCTCAATCATTATTCTGGCATATTTTCCTCAGTGGATCTACTCAACCCCTACTTCATATCACAAGAGGATCATCTCCTATTCTGTTAATAACAACACTTCAAGTTATGAGCTATGCCTTTTCTCTGCTTTCTTTAGGTTCAGAGGATGTAGCATAGTATAGGTTATCAGCACTGGCTTTTGAATCAGGTTTGGATTCAAAACCAATGTCTGCTACTTGCTTGTTAACCATTTACCTTGGGCAAAGTAGCAGATTATGATGGACATTCTTCTTACTTGTCTCAGGAAAGGATATTGCCATCCATTCTGTTGCACCTAGAAATCTGGAAATAATTTTTGACTTCTCTTTTCCCTTTGCTTTTCATATCCCACAAATATGCAGTTTCTCCAGAATTTATACAACAAACATTTCTCAAATCCATCTCCTTTGCATATAGTTCAGACCTCTATCATTTCTTACCTAGTTCAATGCAACAGCCTTTTAGAAGGTATACATGTCTGCATTCTCGACTTCTTAAATACATCCTCCTTGAAGTTACTAAAATGGTCTTCCAAAGACACACAAGACTTTATCACTGCCCAGCGCCCTTACAGTGACTTACTAGAGCCCATAAGGTAAAAAAGTTTAGGGACTTCGCTGGTGGTCCAGTGGCTAGGACTCTGCACTCTCAATGCAGGGTGCTTAGGTTCAATCCCTGGTCGGAAAACTAGATCCCTGATGCTGCAACTAAGAGCCTGCGTGCCAGAACTAAAGATCCCACATGCCGCAACAAAGACCTGGCACAGCCAAATAAATATTTAGGGAAAAAAAGAAAAGTGTTCAAGTTTTTTCAAGAGTATATAAGATTTTTTTATTTGATTCAATCATTTCTCTGTAATTTCATCTATCCTTACTGCTTATTTTGACTTTAAGAATCTCTACTGCCTCAAGTTTGCACGTTCCTCCTCATACTATGCTGTGTACCCTTATCCTCTTCTTTCCTATGGTTAACGCATACTTGGACTTCTCTGGTGACTCAGTAGTAAAGAACCTGCCTGCCAAAACAGGAGAAGGGGGTTCAATTCCTGAGTCAGGAAGATCTCCTGGAGAAGGAAATGGTAACTCACTTCAGTATTCATGCCTGGGAATTCCAAGGGACAGAGGAGCCTGGCAGGCTACAGTCAATGGGGTTGCAAAAGAGTCAAACATGACTTAGTAACTAAACAACAACAAACTCATACTCATTCCTTAAAACTCAATACCCTCCCCTTATCGCAACACAGACAAGTCTTTTTCCCCTTATCCAGTTATGGCTATGTACCCACTACTGTACTCTTATAAAGTCCTGTGAATGTCTCCATCTTTGGGTCTAACATGTTGAAGTATAATCATCTTTTATGTGATTATCTTCTGGAATAGATTATAAACTGCTGATGGAGTCAGGGATTGCATCTCAGTCACAATTGGATTTTTAGTGAATACATAGTGCATAGCAAAAATGCATTGCATAATCATGGGATTAGAGGAGGAGAAAAGTTTTATTGGAATGTGGCTGAACAGGTCTGCAGAAGTTAGACAATGCAGAACACTGTTTCTCATGTTAAGTAACTGGCACTTTATTAAAGACTGAGAGCTGATAAAAAATTTCAAGGGCAAGGAAGATTTGACAAAGATATACTGGCAACAAACAGCTAAGGAATAATAGCAGCTGGAGGGGACTGGAATAAGGAGCATTGGCAATAGGAACACAAAGAAATCAAAAGAGCTGAGACACTGGTGGGAGCTTATTAAAGGGAAAGCACAGCAGAATGGACAGGATGAGGGAGGAAGAGGAGTCTGGGAAAGCTCTCAGTTTGAAGTTACTGGACATAAGCGGCATCTTTCAGTGAGATGAGAATAAAAAGAATAACAGTGCGAAAGTGATGGGTTTGGTTTAGATATTTTGAATTTGAAAAGTGTGTAGGCTATCTAGGTGCATATATAGAAGGCAACAGGAAATCAATAATTAAAGCCAAACGGAGAGGGCTCAGTTAGAGTTATCTAATTGAGAGCTTATTATTCTTAAATATATCTTGAATGAGTCACTTTTCAATATTCTTCTATAACAGAGTGAAGGGCTATTAACATTAACTCTAACTCAGTAAAGAGAAAGTTATATTTACTTTTTGCTCTGTTATTTAAATGAACTGTTAAGAGAAAGTTACATGTATAAAATTAGGCTCATACAACAGTTATTCCTGCTTTTAATAGGACTTTAGATTTTATTTTCTGAATATTAAATAAAATGCTATAAAATTATTCTTCAAAATATGTATCTAAGATATCAACTTTACCTTTGAAAAGTCTTACAAAAAATACTGAGTACTGATGAGACCAGTCCTGGGTGTCCATTGGAAGGACTGATGTTGAAGCTGAAACTCCAAAACTTTGACCACCTGATGCAAAGAGCTGACTCATTTGAAAAAACCCTGATGCTGGGAAAGATTGAGGGCCGGAGGAGAAGCGGACGATAGAGGATGAGATGGTTGGATGGCATCACCGATTCGATGGACATGGGTTTGGGTGGACTCTGGGAGTTGGTGATGGACAGGGAGGCCTGGCGTGCTGCAGTTCATTGGGTCGCAAAGAGTCGAACACGACTGAGCGACTGAACTGAACTGAACTGATGAACCAACAAAAAACAACCCCAGAAAAATTACCTCAGCACCCATTTCTCCAGGAGGTCCAGCATCACCTTGTGGTCCTCGTGGTCCCTATATTAAAACAAAATTTAAGATGTGAGAAATCAAGTTCACTCTATATTTCAATTAATATGTGCATATAATTATATCATATGCAACAACACAAAATACATTTATCAATGTATTACTTTACTTTGTATAAACAAAATTAAATCTTTAGTTGTTTCATCTTTTTTTGTTAATAATATTAAACTTTCTTTGGATTCAAAAGAAAAGGAAAGAAAGGATGGTGCTTTTCATTTTTTCATTCCCTAAATATCTCATTCATACAATAAACATTTAATACAGTGCCTAGGGCTTTCAGAATGATCTTATTTAATGAGTATAACAATCATATGCACGTGTGCACGATTAGTGGTATCAACTCTTTGCGACCCATGGTCTGTAGCCCACCAGGCTCCTCTGTCCATGGGATTTTCCAGACAAGAATACTGGAGTGGGTTGCCATTTCCTCCTCCAGGGTATCTTCCCGACCCAGGGATTGAACCCGTGTCTCTTGAGTCTCTTGCATTGAGCAGGTGGATTCTTTACCAACTGCACCACCTGGGACTCTCCCACGACAATCATAGATTTACTTAATATTCCTGAAGAATATATGGCAAACAAAGTAGCAATTTTAAAGAAGCAAATATATGGTCTCCAATGAAATAAAAATATGCTTGAGTTTGCTAGATGATATATTTTATCACAGTAGTGAGTCCAGTTGAACAATTCTTCTATTTCATATGAATAACTGTAACAATATTTACATGGGATAATCACTAGGGTGCAATAAAATGCATGTGGGACATTTATGGAGATCTTTTCCCCTGCAATACTTAATAGTATAAATATAAGTAAGTAAACACTAAATAATTAGTGTGTGAAGCCATTTAACTATCTAAAATCACTTTAGATAGATTAACACTTTAGTAAGTATTAATCGCTCAGTCATGTCTGACTCTTTGCAACCCCATGGACTGTAGCCCGCCAGGCTCCTCTGTCCATGGGATTACCCAGGGAAGAATAGAGGAAAGGGGTGCAATTTCCTTTTTCAGAACACTTATTTAGCAACTGCAATTTAATGCTATGTTTCCAGCCACCCAAAGAAGGTGTTTGCAGTTTTTGGTCTTTCTGAAAGACAGTACAAAGAAGGCAATTTTTAGATTCAGAAACTTAGAAGATAGTTAAAATTCTATGAGCTTATATCTGTCACAACTTGGTACACACTTCACTTTTTAAAAATGTATTAATAGGGAAAAAGTTGTGACACGGCTGGTTATCCTAAAATGTTTTTCTAAGTTGTTATATTAATGTTCATTTAAAATATTCAAAAAGTATGGAAACTACAAAAAAAACCAAATTAAGTAAATCATCTGTAATTCTGTCATACGGAGATGACACTGTAAACATACTTGCATATTTCCTTCTAGTTCTTTTATGGGAGCATATTTATAAAAAATTGTATCTGTTTAATGTTTAAGAGTCTATTATAAATGCAAATATGTCATATTATAAATATTTCACAACAAAATTTTTCAGTAACTATATAATATTCCATTTAACCTTCTGCAGTACTATGATTTAATAATTTTCTTAAAGCTAGACAGTTATATTGCTTTTAATTCTTTACAATAAAAGTTTGCTTTATAGGCTTTATTATATATAAGTTAGACTGTAAGTGAATGTTAAGTCTGTTATATCAGACAATATTGCCAAATAGTTGAGATAAATATTTGAATTAGAATTAAAAGGTTGGTATGTAGGTATCACAAATGTTCTCACTCAACAGCACAACCATTAAAGGTTTTAAGAAGCCACTAATATTTTTCAATTATGGTTTATTACATGTTAAGCACAGTATTTCAAAGTTTATGGATTCTCCTCAGAATGTTGTTTTATTCTAGTAGAAACACACTGAGAGAAACATGATAGCATTATTTGCTCATAACGTCAAGTCAACTTTCAGAAAGTTGCAAAAATTAACATTCCACAATGTATAAAATTAGAACCTATTTCATTAAATTCATACCAGCAGAGAATATTATTTTGTCAATAAGTTATTTTTTAAGCTCATTATTTTAACTTCGTTATTTTGATGGACCACCTAGTATCTTAAAATTTTATATGTTTGACTACCAGTGAGGTTGAATATTCTGTCATTTGTTTATCAGGTATTTGTAATATTCTACATTTTTCCTGATCATGCTCTTTGCCCATGTATTTTAAAAAAATTTGTAGAATTCTTTATATATTGTGGACATTAATTCTTTCCTGTCCTGTTTTACTGCTAACATCTGCCCAGTTTGTGACTTGTCATTTTATTTTAAAAGTATAATGTTAAAGATAACTTCCCCCACCAAATATGTTCACTATAGAACACTTGAAAATACAAAGAAGTAAAAATTACCCCAAACCACCATTTAACCCTTTTAACATTTAGTATATCTCCTAAAATCTGGTTTTTTATAATTTTATTTATTTTTGGTTGTACTGGGCCTTTGCTGCTACATGTGGGCTTTCTCCAGTTGCAGCAAGTGAGGGCTACTCTTCATTGTGGTATGTCGGCTTCTCATGATGGTGACTTCTCTTGTTACGGAGCACAGGCTCTAGGCACACGACTTTCAGTAGTTGTGGTTCATGGGTTTAATTGCTCTGCAGCATGTGGAATCTTCCCAAACTATGGATTGAATTCACGTTCCCTGCATTGGCTGGTGAACTCTTATCCAGCCACCAGAGAATTCTTCTCCTTAAATCTTGTACCATTAAAAAAAATTAGGCTGGAAGAAATTTAAAATTTTCATGTACTTAAATCTAAGTCTTTTATGATTTTTTTCCATCATATTTAAGTTTAAAACATTTCCATTAAAATATTTCATCTACTATTTTGTTAATCATGGTTCTAAAATACTTATCTATTTAAACCATTGTTTTGACGTATAGTATGAGGAAGAATCAAAAAAAGCTTTTAACCAAATAACAATACATCCTCAGTTTAGTCACTCATTTGTGTCTGACTCTTTGTGACCCCATGGACTGCAGCACGCCAGGCTTCCCTGTTCATCACCAACTCCAGGAGCTTGCTCAAACTCATGTCCATTGAGTCAGTGATGCCATCCAACCATCTCATCTTCTGTCGTCCCCTTCTTCTCCTGCCTTCAATCTTTCCCAGCATCAGGATCTTTTCCAATGAGTTCTTTGCATCAGGTGACCAAAGTATTGGAGCTTCAGCTTCAGCATAAGTCCTTCCAATGAATATTCAGGGCTGATTTTTTTTAGGATTAACTGGTTTGATTTTCTCACAGTCCAATGGACTCTCAAGAATCTTCTCCAATGCTACAGTTCAAAAGCATCAATTATTCAATGCTCAGCTTTCTTTATGGTCCAACTCTCAAATCCATATATGACTACTGGAAAAACCATAGCTTTGACTGTACGGACCTTTGTTGGCAAAGTAATGTCTCTGCTTTTTAATATAATGTCTATGTTGGTCATAGGTTTTCTACTTATCACATGATACTGTAGCGAATGCAACTATTAAAGTTTTCCTGAAAATATCAGGCTGTTTCATGCCTGAATGTCTTTTCTCCTGTTAAGTCCATAGTTTACACTAGGGCTCACTCTGTGTTGTACAGTTTTGAGAAATGCATAATATCAGGGGAGGTATCCACTTTCACAGTATTATACAAAATACTTTCACTGCCCTAAAATTCCCCTTTTCTCCACTGATTCATCCCTTGGCCCCTTCCCCCAACCCCTGGCAACCACCATTCTTCTTTACTGTCTATAAAGTTTTGTCTTTTCCAGAATGTCATGTAGTTGGAATCATATGGTATTTATACTTTTAAGATTTTTTTTTTCATTTAGCATGTATTTAAAAGTTACTGTATATCTTTCTGTGGACTAATACCTCATTCCTCTTTACTGTTGAATAATATTCCACTGTATAAGTGTACCATCATTTTTTTAACCATTTACCTTCTGAAGGACATTACTGGTTGCTTCCAATTTTTAACAACTGTGAATAAAGCTGCTATGAACATTTATGTGCAGATTTTTGGCAGACATAGGTTTATACTTATTTTAGTAAACACCAAAGAGTATGACTGCTGGATCATGTGGTAAGAGTATGTTTAGCTTTGTAGCAAACTGCCAAATTATATTCCAAAGTTGCTTTCCACCAACAATGAATGAGAATTCCTCTTGTTCCACATCTTTTTTAGCATTTGGTATTGTCAGTGTTTTGGATTTTAGCCATTCTTACAGATGTGTAATGGCATGTCATTGTTTTAATTTGCAGTTCTCTAATGACACATGCTGCTGTGCAGATCTTAATTTGCTTCTTGCCATCTGTATGTCTGTTGAAACCTTTTCTGTATTTTTTAATTGAACTGTTTGTTTTCTTATTGTTGAATTTTAAGAGTTCTTTCTGTATCTTTGGATACAAGTCCTTTAACAGATATCTGTCTTGCAAATATTTTTTCCCCGCTGTGTGACATGTCTTCATTCACTGAACATGTCCAAAAATAGAAGTTTTTAGACTTTAGTGAAGTCCAACCTATCAAAATTTTCATTCATGGATCATACTTTGCTTGCATCTGAAACCAAGATTGTTGTAGAAAATGGGTGTCATTTTATGATACTTTAAATCTCTGAGAGTTTACTAGTAAGACCATCCAGGCTCAGTGCTTTCTGTTTGGAAGGTTACTAATTATTAAGTTAAAAAATTTTTTAATTTTACATTGGAGTATAATTGATTTACAATGTTATATTACTTTCAGGTACATGGCAAACTGATTCAGTTATATTGATTCAGTTTCCTTAATCAAAATAGGCCTATTCAGATTATCAGAGTTTCCTTATCTAAGTTTTGGTAGATTGTGTCTCTCAAGGAATTTGTCCATTACAACTAGGTTATCAAATTTGTGAGCAAAGAGTTATTCATAGTATTCCTATATTGTCTTTTTAATGACTTTGGGATCTGTAGTGAAGGCCCTTTTTTCATTTCTACTATTAGTAATTAAAGTCTTTTTTTTTCTTGATAATTCTGCCTACAGTTTCACCAATTTTATTGGTCTTTTCAAAGAATATATTTTTTGTTTCATTGATTTTCTCTATTTTCCTGTTTTTAATTTAGTTGATTTCTGCTCTGATTTTTTTTTTTATTTAACCTATTTATTTTCAGGCTGTTTGGGGTCTTTGTCGCTGCATCCAGGCTTTTTCTAGATGTGGCAAGCAGGTGCTACTCTCTAGTTGTGGTGCACAAGCTTCTCTTTAGGGTGACTTCTCTTGTTGCAGGGCACAGACTCCAGCATGCATGGGCTTTAGCAGCTGCAGCACGTGGGCTCAGGAGTTGTGGCCCGTGGGCCTGGTTGCCCCCAGGCCATGTGGAATCTTCCTGGACCAGGGATCAAACCCCATGTCCACTGCACTGGCCATCTGCTCTGATTTTTTTTATCATTTACTTTCTTCTGCTTACTTTGTATTTAATTTTCTATTCTTTTCCTAGTTTCCTAAAGTGGAAGCTTGGATTACTGATTATAGATCTTTCTTCTTCTCTAATATATGCATTTAATACTATACATTTGCCTCTAAGCACTGCTTTCACTGCATTCTACAAAGCTTGATAAGTTATATCTTCATTTTCGTTTAGTTGAAAATATTGTCAAATTTTCTCTTGAGATTTCTTCTTTGAATCAGTGTTATTTAGAAGTGTGTAGTTTAAATATTTTTCAGTTATGTTTCTCTTACTGACATCTAGTTTAATTCCATTATGAACAGAGAGCATATTTTGTATGACATCTCTTTGAAATTTGTTAAGGTGTGTTTTATGACCCAGAACACAGTCTATCTTGGTGAATATTCCATGTTAGCTTTAAAAGAATGTATATTCTGTTGTTGGATTAAGTCATCTATAAATGGGCTTCCCGAGTGACTCAGAGCGTAAAGTGTCTGCCTGCAATGCAGGAGACCTGGGTTCGATACCTGGGTCGGGAAGATCCCCTGGAGAAGAAAATGGCAACCCACTCCAGTATCCTTGCCTGGAAAATCCCATGGACGGAGAAGCCTGGTAGGTTACAGTCCAAGGGGTTGACAGAGTCAGACATGACTGAGCAACTTCACTTTTACTTTCACTTTCATAAATGTCAATTAGATTCAGTTTTCTAATGGTGATGTTCAGTTCAACTATAATCTTACTGATTATCTGCTTGCTGGATCTCTCAATAACTGATAAATGGATGAGTGCTAAAGTCTCCAACTGAAATAATAAATTTGTCTGTTTATCCTTGGAGTTCTATCAGTTTTTGCTTCACAAAATCTGATGCTTTCCTGTTAGATTCATACACATTAAGCACAATTATATTTTCTTGGAGAATTGATACCTTTATCACTATATAATATCCCTCTTTATCCCTCATAATTATCCTTGATCTGAAGTGTATTTTGTTTGAAATTAATATACCTACTTCAGTTGTCCTTTGGTTAGTGTTAGCATATCTTAGTCCATTTTGTCCATCCCTTTACTTTTAATATATCTGTGTCTTTATATTTAAAGTAGGTTCCTTGAAGACAACATACAGTTAGGTCTCATTTTTATTTCCACTCTCTCTGTTTCTTAGAACATTGACATTTCAGTGATACCTGATACAGCTGTAATACCTACTATATTTATTACCGTTTTCTATTTGCTACACTCGTTCTTTCTTTTTTTAGTATTCCAGTCTTTATCCCACTCTTTTTACATTAAGACTTTGATTCCATTTTCTCTCTTATTTTGGCATATAAATTTCACTTCTACTTTAATATAGATATATTATTTTTGCTTACATACTTGTAAAGGAATTTAAGATTGTCATGAAGATTTTAAGATGGGTTATGGTTAGTGCTGAATTCCTAACTTATATATCTGATTTTCCTCTTGCCTCTTTCAATCTTTTCTGCAGTTTCATTCCCTTCTATCAACAATTATTATATGTGGAATTTATTCAAAGTTCATCCTAATATCCTTTTCTCTTTCCTATATGTTCTCCCTAGACTGATAACTCCAATATTTTAAATTTCAGGATATTATTCTGGTGGCTCAGATGATAAAGAGTCTGCCTGCAATGCAGGAGACCTGGATTCACTCCCAGGGTTGGGAAGATCCCTTGCAGAAGGGAATGGCAACCCACGACAGTATTCTTGCCTGGAGAATCGCATGGGCAGAGGAGCCTGGTTGGTTGCAGTCCATGGACTTGCAAACAGTTGGACACGACTGAGCAACTAACACTTCACTTTTCACTTCTTTCTGTTTTGAGCACCACAATCAACTGCCATCTTCACATTTCTCAAAGACACCTCAGATTCAACATAGCTAAATTTAATCTTCCATTCTCAAACATAAATTGCTGCTGATTTTTTTTCAGTTTCAATGAGAGAGAACCTATTGATACTTCAAGCCACAACCTTAGAAACCATACTTCAGATATTTCACATATTTTACAACTTTCTCCTGTTGATTTTATCTCATTTGGAATATTTTACACCTACTTTTTTCTCTGCTAATCAAAAACATTCTACTGTATCTTATCTGGACTGTTGTAACAGAAAGGCTTTCTTGGTTCATTCCCAAATGGTTTGGGTGAGTTTTATGAAATAATAAGACAATCATAAAACTAGCCCTATCCCTTCAATGATATCCCTTTGTTCTTAGGCTAAAAATACATATATTTGGGGATGGGGCTTATAGAGTTGCATGTGTTTCGTCCCCTGCCTCCCTTTCCATCCTCATCTTGTACTTACTTCCCACTCGATTCCCTGTGTCACAGTCACACTGACCTTCTTTTAGATCTTCAGATTATTATATAAGGCTTTCTCCCAGGTCATGACTTCTCTCTGGAATGACTTTTCCCCATATTTGCTTAAGTAACCCACTCTTCATCCTTCAGTTCACAGCACAAATTCTCCTCTTCTGGAAGTTTCCCTAACCATAGATTAAGATGGTTTATTTTGTTATATATTCCCTTAGATTTTACTAGGTGGCTCAAATATGTGAAACAAAGCCCATGACATCCATTACAAATTGATTTATATTTTACTTACCAGAGTCACTGACCCTGGGACCTGAATGTCAATTTTTAAGTTTTTTCAGCCATTTAGTAATTTACAGTTACAACAGTAAATCTTTTTTTGTATAAAACTTGATATTATCTCTGTTGTTGCCATAGCTCCATTGATATACTTTTCATGACTTAAATGAATTCTTTATTGAGATTCGTTTTAATGTTGTTTCACTTCAGCTAGTATTACCAGCTAAATGATTACACCATTGGGCATATGACCTTTTAGTTAGTGCTGTTTAACAAAGATACACTAGATAGATAAATATGCCAGACATTGTACTAGGAAAGAGGATGGCAAAGATGAAAAAAAATAAGTGGTCTCTGACTTCAAGGAGCTATAGCCTTCTTAGAAGAAAGAGATATTTAGATATTTGCATGATTTTGATCAAATAAATATTAGAATTGGGATGGCAGGTTAAGAGATACAAACCAGAGAAAACTGAGAAGAATTTAGTTTGATAAAATCAATATCACATTTAAGATTCTGTGTTTGGAAAAAGTACACACATAGTCAAATCTTTACTTATTGTTTGAAAAGCTTATACCACAGATTAAATATATAAAGCAGGTAATGAACACAGATGGGTAAGAAGAGTTCTTTGACTATTAGAATTTTCTCCTTCATACTAGCTAAGTGAACTGTGCAAAAACCACTTATAAACTTTTGTGTCACATGATGGATAAGATCAACCACACAGTAGTTTCAAAGACTATTTGTATTGTAAATCTTAGGAGCATGTTACTGCACATTACATCTGATACCATTAGTCAGAAGAATGACTTCATAGGCAATAAAGAATATATTGTGAGAAAGAAGGTGTGGCAAGGTATTTCATTTTCACAGTTCATTTTCTATGGAAAATCTATAACTGAGGCATATGTATGAAAATGTGATGTAAGTTTTTGAATTATTGACCTACTAGCATTTCTGTCAAGTTTCCACATTTTGGCCCATTACGTGTAGAGTCTGGCTTCTCTATATGGTCTTTTATTATAGAGTTGCCCTCATAAATATGATTTTGTGTGTGTGTATGTGTAAGGGGGAGTATAATAATTATTATATAAATAGTAAGCTGTTAAGAGAAAAATTCTGAGAGTCAATAAAACAGAATTATATTTGTTGAAAATGGAAATACATGAAGTTTTAATGGTTCCAGATAAACAGAACCAAATTTGACTTTATGAAACCAGGAAGGCACTATAAATTATCTTCACAGCAAAATATTCATTCTTATAATTAGCTGCCCATGATAAATGCTAATTTCAAAAACTTACCAGCCACAGAACAACAGAGCAATAATAAGAGACAGGTAAAATACATTATGAGAAAAACACAATTAGAAACACAAAAATATACTGACCGGTTCTCCTGTAAGTCCCTTGTCTCCAGCACTCCCTGGGGGTCCTTGTAAACCCTGAATAAAAAAAGGTAAAGTTTAGAGAAAAAATGGTGTTTGAAAATGTTTTAGTTTTCATACCTCAGCTTTCTTTTAAGATCCTCCCATCTAATTTTTCTATCTTTATTGATTCTTTATTTTTTATTTTGTGGTAAAATACGCATCATATATAATCCATCATTTTAATAATTTTAAAGTGTACAGTATGTGTAAATTTAGAGTACTGTGGCATTAAGTATATTCACATTAAGTATATTCACATTATTACCACTACCCACTTTCAGAATCTTTTATCTTCCCAAACTGAAACTTTATACCCATTAAATAGCTCCCTACCCCTCACCCGCCTTCCCTGGCAACCACAAGTCTACTTTCTGTCTCTGAATTTGACTTAAAGTAGTCAAAGTAGGTACTTAAAGGATCTTATACACATGGAATCATACACTATTTCTTCTTTTGTGTCTGGCTTATTTCATGTAGCATAAAGATCCATCCATTTGTAATATGTGTCAAGATTTCCTTCTTTTTTAAGGTTGAATAATATTCTGCTACATGTATATACCACATTTTGTTTATCCATTAATCATCAATAAACACTTCAGGTTTTCTACACTTTGCTTATTATTCTAACACTCCTATAAACATTAATATACAAGTATATGTTTGTACCCATACTTTACATTCTTTGGGGTACCTAGAAGTGAGTTATATGGGTTGATGGATAATATATAATTCTATGTTCAACAATTTGAGGAGCTGGGCAAACTGCTTTCCACAGCAACCCCACCATTTTACATTCCCACCAGCATGGCACAAGGAATCCTATTTCTCCACATTCTTGCCAGCACTGATTATTTTTTCTTCATATATAGGTGTAGTGTGTGTATGTGTGTGTGTATGTGTGATAACAGTTACCCAGGGTGGGAAGTGGTATCTCAGTGTGGTCTTGATTTCCTTTTCCCTAAAGACCAGTGATACTGAGAATCTTTTTATATATTTATTGGCCATTTATATATCTTCTTTAGAGTAATGCTTACTCAAGTCCTTTTGCCCATTTTGCCATTGTATTGTTTATTATTCTGTCATTGAGTCATAGGAGTTCTTTATATCTGTGTGCATGCTCAGTCACTCATATCCAACTCTTTGTGATCATGGACTGTAGACTGCCAGGCTCCTCTGTCCATGGGATTTTCCAGGCAAGAAATAAAGGAGTCTGACTTATGCTCTTATAGCCTGGGAAGGCACAAGCGTCTCAGAACTTAAAGACCAGAAATGATCAAATTGGACCTCTCCAATGTTCTTTATTTTATCCCATTTTTACACCATGCTATCCATGGTAATATAAAATTGAATCTTAGACATGGAGGTATATTCTAAAATGGTATGTAAAGTGAAAATCACTCTGTCATATCCTATTCTTTGCGACCCCATGAACTGTAGCCTGTCAGGCTCCTCTGTCCATGGAATTCTCCAGGCAAGAACACTGGAGTGGGTAGCCATTTCCTTCTCCAGGGCATCTTGCCAACCCATGAATCAAACCCAGGTCTCCTACATTGCAGGAGGATTCTTTATTGCCTGAACCACCAGGACTATAAAACTCTAAATCAAATTCCAGGTCCTCTTTGATCCTTCCATTCAAAGCATAACTGAGCATGTACTGTGTACCAGATATTGATGACTACTAATGATATATAAAATACTGCCCTTGTCTATTTGCAATTTGCAGCTCCTACTCTTCTAAATTATTGCCTTCGGGAAGTCTGGCAATTATATAGCAGATCACAATCATCCTTTTATCTTCAATTTAAAATTTTAACATTAATATTAAATTGGAAGAGATTAAAATTTTTCAGGAGCAAAGAATCTAAGTTATAATCATCAATGCCATGATTAGTTACATATGATCGTCTGATTAGAGAAAGTAGTTGTTGTTTGGTTGCTCAGTTGTGTCTGACTCTTTTGTGATCCCGTGGACTGTAGTCCACCAGGCTCCTCTGTCCATAGGATTTTCCAGGCAAGAATACTGGAGAGAGTTGCCATTTCCTTCTCCAGGGGATCTTCCCAACCCAGGAATTGAATCTGCGTCCTGCATTGCAGGTGGATTTTTTACTGCTGAGCCACTGATGAAGCGATTAGAGAAAGGCAGATTTGTAAAATCTTGTGGACTTTCACCTGACTAAGAAAGACCTTGTTTCAGTCATGAAAATCACATGTTACCCATATACTCCTAAATTAAGACCAGATTAATATAAGGAAGCCCTCTATGCCTGATATACCATTTGAAACATAAAGCACTTAGAACCTTAAATAGTACTTGCCCAATTTGCTTTGTAAAGTGTGTCTGCACACAATATTAAGCTTGATATGTACTTTTAATACTGTTAATGCTGCATAAATGCTGTTTGGCAAAACTATGAAATGATCTATATGGACCCTATTTATTTTTATTGGAGATGAAAAAGAAAAGAACAAGCTGGCACAAAGTAAAAATTCATTTTAAGGCTTTTCAGATTCTCTTTAAGGCTACAAGGCTACTGAAATACCTTATCTGTAGTACAACTCCTTGCTCTATGATGCATATCAGCGATGATGCCAATGACGACCAGGAGGATAATGACTTATAGTGGTTGTTATTTATTGAGGGCCTGTGCTAAGACATAATGAGCATGATTTTTTCATAACTATAAATCTATCTCATTTTACTGATAGGAAAACTGAAGCTCAAAAAGGTCAAATAATTTGTACTAAGTTAAAACAGTTATAAGTGGAAGAACCAGAATCTGACTTGGAATATGTATGATTCCAATGTCAAGCTCTTTCACTATACTAAACTGCTTTTTCTGATTTCCATGAGAAATAAAACATTCAGTGCCCTTCTATTTTAAATAATCACGTGTAGGTTTGTATTGGTACATCAGACTCTAAGTTGACCAGACAAGGTTAAAAGCACTTAACAGAGATTTTAGCAGTCATCTACTCATAAAAGAAAACTTGGAGTTTGATCACCAAGTTAAATGCCTGCCAAATTAAAAAACAAACAATACTTTTTAAAGAAATGTAACAGACTTTAGAGTCTCTACAGTGAATAAGTCAAAATATTCAAGATATAATTCAAAATTACTTGACAGGGAAAATTTCCCATATATATAAGAAAAGGCAATTAATGGAAACCAGACTCAAGATAATACAGATTTTAGATGTATCACACAACATTTTTAAAGTAGTTAATATAAAAATGCTGAGGAGGAGCTAAGATGGCAGAGGAATAGGATGGGGAGACCACTTTCTCCCCCCCAAATTCATCGAAAGATCATTTGAACATTGAGCAAACTCCACAAAACAACTTCTGATTGCTAGCAGAGGACATCAGGCACTCAGAAAAGCAGCCCATTGTCTTTGAAAGGAGGTAGGACAAAATATAAAAGATAAAAAGGGAGACAAAAGAGTTGGGGATGGAAATCTGTCTCGGGAAGGGAGTCTTAATAGAGGAAGTTTCCAAACACAAGGAAACCCTCTCACTGGTGGGCAACTGGTTTGGGGAAAGTTTTCGAATCTTGGAGGGCAACTTAACTGGGAGGAAAAATAAATAAAACCCACAGATTACATGCCTAAAAGCAACTCCCAGCAGAAAAGCACTCCAGGCGCTCATATCCACCACCAGCAAGTGGGGGCTGAACAGAGAGGAGCAGGCGGCATTACTTAGGGTAAGGACCTGGCCTGAATGCCCTGAGGGCAATCTGAGGGAGCTAACGTGAGATAGCAACTTAAACTGTGGGATAGCAAGAGAGAGAGAGTGAGAGAATTAACCTGCGAAAAGCCCTAACCTAAGGCACAGCCAGCCGTTTGCAGAACAAAGAACTGAGCAATACCAGAGAAGAGCTAGCCGGCTGCAGACCGGCCCATCCCCCGCCAGAGGCAGGAGGCAGGGGGGAGGCCGGCACCAGCCAGAGCCAGAAAGGGCAACTTGGCCCCAGAGACTGAATCCCCTACCAAACTGCAAACAGGCTTCCAGTTTCTAACCAAAGACTTCCCGAGATTCTGGATGGTTGACATCCGCCGGGAGGGTCGCAGACAGAGATCAGATCCCCAGAACAGACACAAGGCACACTGGACCAGGTGCGCCTGGAAACAGGCTGGGATGGGGAGGGGAGAAGTCACGCTGCACCTGAATAGAGTGTGCTCGTCAAGCTCCTGGCTGCCTGAGCTGCTCAGACCAGGAAGGCACAAAACTCAGGCCCAACCTAGTCTGTGCCTTTGTGGAGTACCCAAGAACCTGAACCTGAGTGGCTTGGGCCTGGGAAATGCACGCAACTCAGGGCCCACTCCCGGTAGAGCAGCCTGGAGCCTGAGCAGTGTAGACGGGGAAAGCACACACGACGCGAGCGGGGGCAAACCCAGTGTGGCCGGAACACTGCGAGTGCTCCCCACATAGGCCAGTGACATTTGTCTGCAATGTCCCTCCCTCCCCACAGCATGAGAACAAAAGAAAGAAAGCAGGAGTCGCAATACTCATATCAGATAAAATAGACTTTAAAATAAAGGCTGTGAAAAGAGACAAAGAAGGACACTACATAATGGTCAAAGGATAGATCCAGGAAGAAGATATAACAATTATAAATATATATGCACCCAACATAGGAGCACTGCAATATGTAAAGCAAATGCTAACAAGTATGAAAGGGGAAATTAATAACAACACAATAATAGTGGGATACTTTAATACCCCACTCACCCCTATGGATAGATCAACTAAACAGAAAATTAACAAGAAAACACAAACTTTAAATGACACAATGGACCAGCTAGACCTAATTGATATCTATAGGACATTTCACCCCAAATTAATGAATTTCACCTTTTTCTCAAGTGCACATGGAACCTTCTCCAGAATAGATCACATCCTGGACCATAAATCTAGTCTTGGTAAATTCAAAAAAACTGAAATCATTACGGCGATCTTTTCTGACCACAATGCAGTAAGATTAGATCTCAATTACAGGAAAAAAAAAATATTAAAAATTCAAACATATGGAGGCTAAATAACATGCTTCTGAAAAACCAACAAATCATAAAAGAAATCAAAATATGCATAGAAACAAATGAAAATGAAAACACAACAACCCAAAACCTATGGGACACTGTAAAAGTAGTGCTAAGGGGAAGGTTCATAGCAATAATGGCTTACCTCAAGAAACAAGAAAAAATTCAAATAAATAACCTAACTCTACACATAAAGCAACTAGAGAAGGAAGAAATGAAGAAACCCAGGGTTAGTAGAAGGAAAGAAATCTTAAAAATTAGGGCAGAAATAAATACAAAAGAAACAAAAGAGACCATAGCAAAAATCAACAAAGCTAAAAGCTTGTCTTTTGAAAAGATAAATAAGATTGACAAACTGTTAGCCAGACTCATTAAGAAACAAAGGGAGAAGAACCAAATTAACAAAATTAGAAATGAGAATAGAGAGATCACAACAGACAACACTGAAATACAAAGGATCATAAGAGACTACTATCAGCAACTATATGCAAATAAAATGGACAACTTGGAAGAAATGGGCAAATTCTTAGAAAAGTATAACTTTCCAAAACTGAACCAGGAAGAAATAGATCTTAACAGACCCATCACAAGCATGAAATCGAAACTGTAATCAGAAATCTTCCAGCAAACAAAAGCCCAGGACCAGATAGCTTCACAGCTGAATTCTACCAAAAATTTAGAGAAGAGCTAACACCTGTCTTACTCAAACTCTTCCAGAAAATTGCAGAAGAAGGCAAACTTCCAAACTCATTCTATGAGGCCACCATCACCCTAATTCTAAAACCAGACAAAGATGCCACAAAAATAGAAAAATACAGGCCAATATCACTGATGAACATAGATGCAAAAATCCTTAACAAAATTCTAGCAAACAGAATCCAAGAATATATTAAATTAAAAAGATCATACATCATGACCAAGTGGGCTTTATCCCAGAAATGCAAGGATTCTTTATTATCCACCAATCAATCAATGTAATACACCACATTAACAAATTGAAAGATAAAAACCATATGACTATCTCAATAGATGCAGAAAAAGTCTTTGACAAAATTAAACATCCATTTAAGATAAAAAATCTCCAGAAAGCAGGAATAGAAGGAACATACCTCAACATAATAAAAGCTATATATGACAAACCCACAGCAAACATTATCCTCAATGGTGAAAAATTGAAAGCATTTCCCCTAAAGTCAGGAACAAGACAATGGTGCCCACTCTCACCACTACTATTCAATATAGTTTTGGAAGTTTTGGCCACAGCAATCAGAGCAGAAAAAGAAATAAAAGGAATCCAGATAGGAAAAGAAGAAGTAACACTCTCACTGTTTGCAGATGACATGATCCTCTACATAGAAAACCATAAAGACTCTACCAGAAAATTCCTAGAGCTAATCAATGAATATAGTAAAGTTGCAGGATATAAAATTAACACAGAAATCCCTTGCATTCCTATACACTAACAATGAGATAACAGAAAGAGAAATTAAGGAAACAATACTGTTCACCATTGCAACAAAAAGAATAAAATACTTAGGAGTGTATCTACCTAAAGAAACAAAAGACCTATACAAAGAAAACTATAAAACACTGATGAAAGAAATCAAAGAGGACACAAACACATGGAGAAATATACGGTGTTCATGAATTGGAAGAATCAATATAGTGAAAATGAGTATATGAGCCAAAGCAATCTATAGATTCAATGCAATCCCTATCAAGCTACCAACAGTATTTTTCACAGAACTAGAACAAATAATTTCACAATTTGTATGGAAATACAAAAAACCTTGAATAGCCAAAGCAATCTTGAGAAAGAAGAATGGAACTGGAGGAATCAACCTACCTGACTTCAGGCTCTACTACAAAGCCACAGTCATCAAGACAGTATGGTACTGACACAAAGACAGAAATATAGATCAATGGAACGAAATAGAAAGCCCAGAGATAAATCCACGTACCTATGGATACCTTATCTTCGACAATGGAGGCAAGAATATACAATGGAAAAAAGACAACCTCTTTAACAAGTGGTGCTGGGGAAACTGGTCAACCACTTGTAAAAGAATGAAACTAGAACACTTGCTAACACCAACACAAAAATAAACTCAAAATGGATAAAAGATCTAAATGTAAGACCAGAAACTATAAAACTCCTAGAGGAGGACATAGGCAAAACACTCTCTGACATAAATCACAGCAGGATCCTCTATGACTGGAATATTGGAAATAAAAGTTAAAATAAACAAATGGGACCTAATTAAACTTAAAAGATTTTGCACAACAAAGGAACCTATAAGCAAGGTAAAAAGACAGGCTTCAGAATGGGAGAAAATAATAGCAAATGAAGAAACAGACAAAGGATTAATTTCAAAAATATACAAGCAACTCCTGCAGCTCAACTCCAGAAAAATAAATGACCCAGTCAAAAAATGGGCCAAAGATCTAAACAGATATTTCTCCAAAGAAGACGTACAGATGGCTAACAAACACATGAAAAGATGCTCAACATCACTCATTATCAGAGAAATGCAAATCAAAACCACAATGAGGTACCACATCACGCCAGTCAGAATGGCTGCTATCCAAAAGTCTACAAGCAATAAATGCTGGAGAGAGTGTGGAGAAAAGGGAACCCTCTTATACTGTTGGTAGGAATGCAAACTAGTATAGCCACTATGGAGAACAGTGTGGAGACTCCTTAAAAAACTGGAAATAGAACTGCCATATGACCCAGCAATCCCACTCCTGGGCATAACACCGAGGAAACCAGAATTGAAAGAGACATGTGTACCCCAATGTTCATCACAGCACTGTTTATAATAGCCAGGACATGGAAGCAACCTAGATGCCCATCAGCAGACGAATGGATAAGGAAGCTATGGTACATATACATAATGGAATATTACTCAGCCATTAAAAAGAATACATTTGAATCCATTCTAATGAGATGGATGAAACTGGAGCCCATTATACAGAGTGAAGTAAGCCAGAAAGATAAACACTAATACAGTATACTAATGCATAAATATGTAATTTAGAAATATGGTAATGATAACCCTATATGCAAACAGAAAAAGAGACACAGATGTACAGAACAGACATTTGGACTCTATGGGAAAAGGCGAGGGTGGGATGATCTGAGAGAATAGCATTGAAACATGTATAGTATCAAGTGTGAAACAGATCGCCAGCCCAGGTTGGATGCATGAGACAAGTGCTCAGGGCTGGTGCACTGGGATGACCCAGAGGGATGGGATGGGGAGAGAGGTGGGAGGGGGGTTCAGGATGGGGAACACATGTAAATCCATGGCTGATTCATGTCAATGTATGGAAAAACCACTACAATATTGTGAAGTAATTAGCCTCCAACTAATAAAAATAAATGAAAAAAAAAAAAAAAGAATGTGGAAAGATAAAAAAAATAAAAATGCTCACTCATGTAAATAAAAATGTACTTATGATAAATAAATAGGAAATCTCAGAATAAAAAGAGTATCTATAATTATAGAACTGAAAATTAAATATCCAAATAAAAGTTTAAAATAAAATATCAAGAATAAAACTAAAAGAGCTTCCCTAACAAGTTAGGGAAGATAGATTTAGGTTATCCAATTAAAAAAAAAAAAAAAAACAGGAAGAAGAAAGACTGAATAAGGAATGATACGGCCCCAGGGACCTAAGTTAATCAGAATGACTAACATATATTTAACTAGAATACAAGAAGGAAAGGAGAGAGAAAATTGTGTAGAAAAAATTTTTGAAAAAAGCATTTAAAAATTTCCAAATTTAGTGAAAGCTAATTTACACATGCAAAAAACTCAGCAAATGTCAAGCTGGATAAATGTGAAGAAAATTCACCTAGACACATCACAATCAAACTACTGAAAACCAAAGATAAAGAGAGAATCTTGAAAACAGAGAAAAATAATATGTTATATGGAGGGGAATAATGATAAAGGTAAGTGTAGACCTTTCTTCAGAAATAATGCAGGCCAAAAATAAAGTGTGTCATTTTACAGCACTGAATGGAAACAGTACTGAATGGAAGAAAAAAAATAAAAAAAATAAAAACAACAAACAAAAACTTTGTTGACCCAGAATTCTGTAATCAGTGAAAACATCCTTCAAGAAAAAAGGTGAAATAAAGAAAAACTAAGAGAATTCATCACTAGAAGAGCTTGACTATTAGAAATCTAAAGGAAGTTCTCCAGGCTTCAGGGAAATATACCTCTTAGAAATGTGCATATATAGAAAGAATTAAGAGCACCAGAAAGAGTAAATGCATGGATACATTAAAAAATCTCTAAAACATGTATTTCGTTTATAGTAAGGCAAAAAGTATTCTATTTATATTCAAGTAGAATTTTAACTTTGAAATATGGGGTTTATATCATATATAGAAATGTAATACATAAAACAAGTATAGCATGTAAGACAGGGTACTGGTAAACAAGTTTATATGACCAGAAGTTTCTTACCATTATGTAAAGTATTACTACATTAACTCTAAGTAGACATTAGAACCTTAGACTGTGAACCCTAAATCAGTTGGCAAAATGCAGTCTGAATGCCAAATTTGGACCATCACCTGATTTTGTAAATAATTTTTTTGAATAATCATGCTCACTCTTTATATACTGTCTATGGTTGCTTTCACACTACGATGACACTAGAGTTGAGTAGCTGCACCAGAGACCACATGGCCACAATGGCCAAAATATTCTGTGGCTCTTTACAAAGATAGTTCACTGACTTCTGACCTAGAATAACCACTTAAAAGTAATAATGAAAAGAAGTATAGCTAAAAAGTCAATAGCTAAATTAAAATGGAGTTCTCAAAGTTATTCAATGCCTAAAGAAGGCACTCAGGGAGATGGTGAAAGACAGGGAAGCCTGGCATGCTGCAGTCCACGGGGTCACAAAGAATTGGGCACTCCTGAGCGACTGAACACCAACAAAAAAGGCACTGAACACCACCACCATGACAAAGGAAAACTGTCATAAAATGGTAGACCTAAATGCAACTACATCAATAACTACATTAGGTGGAAATGGAGCAAACACTATTTAAAAGGCAGAGGTTGTCAGGATGAATTAAAAGGCAAGATGTAACTTTAAGACACTCACTTTAAACATCAAGGCACAGATGGCTGAAAATAAATGAATGAAAAACATATGCCATGCAAACAGCTAGAGAGACTCATATCAAGTACAGTAGATTTCAAAATAAAAAGCATTACCAGAAAGAAAGAGGAACATTTTGTAATAATAAAAGGGTCTGTTGACTGGGAAGACATAATAACCATATGTAAATACTCTAAAAATAGTTTCAAAATGTATAAAGCAAAATCTGAAAGAATTAGAGTCATAGACAAATACAAAAATCGAAGGTGGAGGATTTAATACCCTTATCTCATCAACTGAAAGAGTTTCTAGATAAAAATCAATGATGAATGAACTGTTAATAGTTTCTTTTATAAGATTTAGAAAACTAATATGTTATGTGGACTTTATCACCTTAATAACACAATGCATCATGTCCTTTCTTCTTGATTCTCTCTTTGAGTCAGATACATACACAGATGGAAGAAAAGTATAGGAAATAACATTGGCCCCTAGACAAATATGGATAAGGTCAGTTGTCATCCAATTCCAAAGAAGAGCAATGCCAAAGAATGCTCAAACTACTGCACCATTACACTCATTTCACAAGCAAGCAAGTTAATGCTCAAAGTTCTCCAAGCTAGGTTTCAAAAGTATGTGAACTGAGAACTTCCAAATGTACAAGTTGGATTTAGAAAAGACAGAGGAACCAGATATCAAATTGCCAACATTCGTTGGATCACAGAAAAAGCAAGGGAATTCCAGAAAAACATCTACTTCTGTTTCATTGACTATGCTAAAGCCTTTGACTCACAATAAACTGTGGAAAACTCTAAAAGAGATGAGAATACCAGCCACTTTACTTGCCTCCTGAGAAATGTGTAGGCAGGTCAAGAAGCAACAGTTAGAACCAGACATGTAATGGATTGGCTCCCAATCCGGAAAGGAGTACATCAAGGCTACATATTGTCACCCTACTTATTTAACTTGTATGCAGAGTACATCATGCAAAATGCTGGACTGGATAAAGCACAAGCTGGAATCAAGATTCCCAGGAGAAATATCAACAACCTCAGATATGCAGATGATACCACCCTAATGGCAGAGAGTGAAGAGGAAATAAAAAGCCTCTTGATGATGGTGAAAGAGGAGAGTGAAAAAGCTGGCTTGAAACTCAACATTCAAAAAACTAAAATCATGGCATCTGGTCCCATCACTTCATGGCAAATAGATAGGGAAAAAATTAAAACAGTAGCAGATTTTATTTCCTTGAGCTCTATAATCACTGCAGGTGGTGACTATAGTCATGAAAGTAAAAGATGCCTCCTCCTTTGAAGAAAAGCTATGACAAACCTGGACAGTGCATTAAAAAGCAGAGACATCACTTTGCCAACAAAGGTCTGTATAGTCAAAGCTATGGCTTTTCCAGTAGTGATGCACAGATGGGAGAGTTGGATCATAAAGAAAGTTGAACACTGAAGAAATGATGCTTTTGAACTGTGGTGTTGGAGAAGACTCTTGAGAGTTCTTTGGACTGCAAGGTAATCAAACCAGTCAATTCTAAACGAAATCAATCCTGAATACTCATTAGAAGGACTGATACTAAAGTTGAAGCTCCAATTCTTTGACCACCTGATGTGGAAAATATTTGGATGCTGTGAAAGACAGAAGGCAAACAGAGAAGATGGCAGAAGAGGATGAGATGGTTAGATAGCATCACTGACTCAATGGATATGAGCTTGAGCACTGGAGGTGGAGGACAAGGAAGTTTGGTGTGCTACAGTCCGTGGGGTTGCAAAGAGTTGGACATGACTGAGCAACTGAACAACAACATAACAAGTATATTTCTGTTTATTTGGACTAGCCGAGAATTATATGTGCTAGCAATTTTCATTTAATACCTGGTTTTAGTATTATGACAATTGCAGTCAGTTCAGTTCAGTTCAGTCGCTCAGTGGTGTCTGACTCTTTGCGACCCCATGGACTGCAGCATGCCAGGCTTCCCTGTCCATCATCAACTCCTGGAGATTACTCAAACTCATGTCCATTGAGTCGGTGATGCCATCTAACCATCTCATCCTCTGTTGTCCTGTTCTCCTCCTGCCTTCAATCATTCCCAGCATCAGGGTCTTTTCAAATGAGTCAGCTCCTCACATCAGGTGGTCAAAGTACTGGAGTTTCAGCTTCAGCATCAGTCCTTCCAGTGAATATTCAGGACTGATTTTCTTTAGGATGGACTGGTTGTTATCTCCTTGCTGTCCAAGGGACTCTCAAGAGTCTTCTCCAACACCACAGTTCAAAAGCACCAATTCCATGACAATTTAGAGATGTCTATTTTACACATGAAGAAAATAAGATCTGAAGAGCTAACCAACTTAGCCAAGACATTATGAACAGCGTGCACTAAAACAAAGGCCAATCTGACCTCCGGTGTATCTTTCTATTATAAGCACTGTCTGATTGCTGACAGTGAAAAAATGACTAGAGACACTGAGATTACTGTGCAGGATCAGATGTATTTGGGGGGCATCTGGATTTGTTGGATTGATTGATCCTAGCTTTCTTCAGATCTCAAGTCTCTTTCAGTTTAATCAAGACCAAGGGGATGATGTATGTATAAATCTAAGTAAACCTCAACAGTTAGTATTAACTCATTTTGTACTGTCATCTGCTAACGTTAACTTTACTCTTGCAATAGTCTATGAGACTTGTTTGGTGTAAGCTAGTTACAAAACAGTTCTAGTAAAAACCAATTGGTTTCCTCAACCATTTTTGATTGAGGAAACCAGATTTCTAATTTTATATTTATCCAGGCATATGTGATAAGCTGAACATGAAGGTAAAATCTAAGGAGTGTCAACAATGTACAATATGTCTAAGTAATTTAATTTCTCCTGGTTTCATTTTTCTAAAATAAGAAGAACAGACTTGAAAAATTCCAAATGTTTCCATTCATCACAAATATTAATTTTGTGTTACAGTGCAGCAACATGGAAGAATCTCCAGAAACACTGCTTACATTGATATAAAAGAAACTCAGATGATGAATATTAATACTCCGAAATAGCCTTTCAGGGTGACTTCAGTTAATAATATATTCTCACAAACAAGTTCTTTCCCTGGATACAAGCGTTTTTCTCTTTTAAGTCTCTGCTACTGTAGGTCTGACCATTGTCAAATGTAATGCTATTATGGGAACCAGCAGGCAGGGGGCAGCAGATTTCACAGACGAAAAGTAAATCCAGCGACAGTGATAACCACTACAGCAACTACAATATCCTCCTAGCCTTTTCTGACTATTCAGTTGCTGTATATTTAAACTGCATAACTTTAAATCATACATATATGTATATAACAGATCAAAATGACATTAAAAATTATGTTTAAAATGAAATAAAAAACCCATACATTTAAGCTCGAGTATTCAAAACTATACATGTATATATGAGTAACATATATGTGTATGTGAATATATTTCTCTTTTTTAAAAATATATTTTCTTCCCTTTAATTAATATTGATGACCACAGAACTTGTGTCCCAGAGAAAAAAATTGTATATTTATGAGATTTTTGATGGTAGGAAAATATTTAGCATTATATGATATTACAAACTCTTAGAGTAGGGCCATGGGAAATATAAAGACACACACAACTCCACACTCCAAGGGTCCAAACAACACAAGTTGAGTTAAAATGAAACTAGGCAAGAGGCCTCAAAGAAGTTTCTTACATTAGCTTCTTAATGTTCCATTATATTTATATGATATCACACTACTTTATCTTGAAATGGGTTTTACAGAAAAAATATCATAATAAGATGAAGCTAAAGTGTCAGTTACCACTATCAGTTTATAGACAGGTACAGAAAAGGTCCCAAATGAGTAAGCAATATGCCTCAATGAAAGAATGACCTAAGGACTCAAGGAGGAAAATAACTTACATTCTCTTAGTCTAACATACTGATTACTAAACAAGAGTTATATCAGAGGATAAAGTGGAAAATATGGTTTGATTATTTTTAATTACTTACTGGTTTTCCTCTCTCTCCTCTCTCTCCAGGGTTTCCAGTCTTACCCTAATGAGAAAGAAAATGCCTGGGTCAAGGAGCTCCCTCCTCAAACACGAATCACAGGCCAAGAAAAATAGAAGATTTTATGTTTATGGTTAATGTGAACAGTTTTACTACTTACAATAAGACCATGAGGTCCTCTTTTTCCTTGATCTCCTGTTTCACCCTAACAAGAATCAATAAAAGGTTGAGTTAATAAGAATGGGAATTATGGTCTTACACACATACACTCACATACCAAAAAAGTAAGACATCATATACATACTTCAATTAAAAAAAAACACATTTCTGCGAGTACAGTAAAAACTTTATGTATGTTTCATAATTAGACTTAAAAATTATAATCATACTTTTATAAGAAAATACATCAGTCTTTAGACAGGTAGGAGATACAGGTTCAAAAATATTTAACTGCATATGAAATGAGCAAATAAATGATTACCTTGGTACCTTGTATACCTTGCTCTCCTAAGGGACCATCTGGTCCTCTTGGTCCCTAGAGATCAAAAAAAATCCTGTTGTTAATTTAAATGTTTCTTTTGTACTGTTAATGCATCCACACAAATGGAGACATTGCCTTCAATAGTTGACAAACTCCTTTTGCTTGTTTCTGTGCCAGGAACACAGTAAAGAATACAGCTGGGAATATGGGTGAACTCATCTGCATAGGAGAATCAGGCCAGTGTTTTTAATGCAAAATTGTAAAACAGATAACCACAAAAACAGCTGATTGAGTTGTTGAGGCAGGTGGCTGTAATATAGATTTGTTATTTAAGTCTTTTGTTTACCTTATCATTTACTCTACAGAAATCTAGAATTTCTCCTAAAAACAACTCTAAAGTAACTTTAAAGTAGCTGATTTGTCCAAACAGTTTTCTTGCTTTATATTTTTGAAATGGCACTCTTCTCACCACTTTATTAGGAAACGAATGCTGACTGCATGTTCTCTACCATGCACCTGCTTGACAACTGAAAGTGGGCCATGGGCACAGAAAAGGAACAGAAATGCTGCTGAGAATGTTCATGTACAATTAAAATTTCTCAGCTGTGTTGCTATCAATACCAAATCAGTAATTAGCTATGAATATTAGTTGCAAAAGTCATTCTCTATGAAAGACGGTATACATTCCTTGACAAAATTATAACTGTCTTTGCAAGATCTTAAATTCCTTTTAAAGAGAATTAATCAAATTCTACAACCATTAACTGAACATTAACTGTGAAAAAGGCACTGCATTAAATGTTATGGGGATCCATATTATGATATAAGGTAAACTACAAAAGCAACTATAATATAGGCAGAGATAAGGTGTGTTAAGGGGTAAAGCGATTCAAAGGAGGGAGAGAGCTTTCACAGGTTGTAAAGGGAATGGAGGTATTATTTTGACAGTCAGAGATCATGCTCTGGAAGAAATTCTAAATAGAGGGATAGTATGAGAAAAGGATACAGAGGCAGAAAAGAAGATATGCAAGAATGAAAAATGTAGTTCGTTTAACCTGAGTTATTGATTACACTGAGCATTTTTTAGTATTTCTATATTAATAAATAATTGTAGAAAGACTGGAATTTAAAGAGTGAAGGACTGGAGTTTACAGTTGAATCAATAAACAATGAGGAGGCATTGAAGATTTCTATACAAAACAGTGACACAAATTTCCTAATATAACATGATGATTTGAAGGAGCCCCATAGGCTTCAGCACCTTCTACTGTAGCCCATCTGAGGCCAACTTAGTTTAAGTATACACTATTATAAAGCCGCTTACTGTAATAGGACGCTCTTCCTGGGTGCTCTTGGGGTAACTGCATACCCTGATCCTGTTGGGAACATTCATGGGATTGGAGAGAAGACTCACAGTCCACGAGGATGTATAGCCCCACTAGGCATACTAGAGCCAAAGCCGTATCTCCAGCACTACAATTTCTCAGTCTGTATTTAAGGTACTCCATGACATGTCCCCAGCTTAGTTTTGACCCTATTTTCCCATAAAAGACTGAAAAACTAAGTTAAACTCTGAATGTATAGGACCCTGAATATCAGATTGAGGAGTGTGGACTTAATAGATATGTGACTTTCAACGTGCTATTCACTTAACAAACATTTATTGAGGACCAACTGGGAGAAGAGACAAACCCCTGAATTTATAAATAAGCAAATATATATGCAAAATTACAATATAAAATGACTATAGGTAGTTAGGTATAATGAAGAATAAAGAGGCTAAGGGACTAGAAAGAATCTAAGGTGCGGAGGGGAGCTACTTTAGAGGGGTGTTTGAGAAAGCTCTCAAATGACATGTGGCTAGACCTGAAGGAGACGAGACTGAGGGTATGCAAATAACTTGGGAAAGATCATTCTGGTAGGAGCAATAGCAACTGCAAAGGTCCTGAGGTGGGGGCTTCCCTGGAATGTTTGACAGCTAAGTAACTGAAGATGGAAGAAAAACCAAACTTAAAGCATGACTGAAGTTTCAAGTGCAATCTTGCAGGACCTTGTTCTAATAATTACCTTTACCTTAAAAATTCAGTAGACTATATTGATTCTTTCCCTAGCACCTTCCATGCCCTTTTCCCTTTTTCTTCTCTTTAGGAAAACACATTCCAAAATTTTTTAGAGTAATAATAGAACGTGGCTGAGAAAGTATGAAAAGAAATGAGTAGTTAGCATTCTAAAACACCACAGAAACAAGTACGATCTAGAAATGTGTGCACTGGTAACCAGGCATTTAACTCTTTTGTAACATGAAACTTCTGACTTTCTCGGATATTTTGTTAATATTAATCAGTAGAATTATGACAGCATTAATATAAAATCAAATTGAAAATGTAAGTTTGGTTGTGGCAGAAAGCAAGGAGTGGGGAGAAGATAAAAATTTTGACTCCATGTTAAGACTGGCAGAACTCTTGAAAAGTCTGGTCCTCCCAGTGCTTCAGTTAAGTGAAGTTGCTCATGAAGTTGCTCGTGTCCAACTCTGCGATCCCATGGACTATAGCCCACCAGGCTCCTCCATCCACGGAATTTTCCAGGCAAGAGTACTGGAGTGGGTTGCCATTTCCTTCTCCAGGGGATCTTCCCGATCCAGGGATTGAACCTGGGTCTCCCCCATTGCAGGCAGACACTACCATCTGAGTCACCAGGGAAGTACCATTAAGGGTTCAGTTAAGGGTTGGTTAATTAACTAAAGCTTGGTTTTATCAACATTTGTAACATTCACTTCGATATTGGTTGTAGAAGTTATCCCTGGGTTTCTTCTCTGACTCCTGAGACAACAAGCTTCAGGTCAAGTTCTAAGAACACTAGACAAGCAGTATTATAATAGGTACCTAATTGGGTATAAAGTTATTCTTTCTAGTACTTGCCTTAAAATATCTGATTAGCCATAATATAAAGCTCTTGAGGAATGTATTCTGGCTAAGTTAAAAAAAAATCTAATCTTTTTTTTTTTGGTCCTCTTTTGGAAAAGTTAAAAGTCGGCTACAGGTTTGTTGTTGTTTAGTCTCTGGATTGTGTCTGTCTCTTTGTGACCTCATGGACTGCACACCAGGCTTCCCTGTCTCCCAGAGTTTGCTCCAGTTCATGTCCATGGAGTCAGTGATTCCATCCAACCATCTCATCCTCTGTTGCCCCCTTCTCCTCTTGCCTTCAATATCTCCCAGCATCAGGGTCTTTTCCAATGAGTCGGCTCTTTGAATCAGGTGGCCAAAGTATCGCAACTTCAGCATCAGTCCTTCCAATGAATATTCAGGGTTTATCTCCTTTAGAATTGACAGGTTGATCTTGCTGTCCAAAGGACTCTGAAGTGTCTTCTCCAGAACCACAATTCAAAAACATCAGTTCTTCGGTGCTCAGCCTTCCTTATGGTCCAACTCTTACATCTGTATGTGAGTACTGGAAAAACCATAGCTTTGATTGTATGGCAAAGTGATGTCTCTGCTTTTTAGTATGCTATCCAGGTTTGTCATAGCTTTTCTTCCAAGGAGCAAGCATCTTTTAATTTCATGGCTGCAGTCCATCCACAGTGATGTTGGAGCCCAAGAAAGGAAAATAAGTCACTACAGGTAACTCTCCCATCTAACAATCTCAAACTACATGAACATTTTCAGTCAATCCTGTTATCTTCTTCATAAGGGGCAGCATTATACAATCTTCACAAAACAAGTTAGAGAAATTTTCATGATACTAAGTTGTTTAGATTGTTTCCTGAGATGGTAGGTATTATTGCTTGCCTGAGCTTTTGCTATTCTCTGTCAATATTGTATGATACTTTAAAAGCCACTGACTGTAAGTCATTAAACCATGAAATCATGTGGCTTATATCTAAAGAATAGTTAACCTTGAATTCTCCAAGACAGAAGGAGAGTTTGACAGATTGTATTAAATCAGTAAATGTTAGACAGATGAATGGTAGATGGATGGATAGCAGAGAATCAGACGGAGGAGCAGAATCCTTGGGTTGTAGTCCTACCGTTCATGATGTCTACATATTCACATATGATAAAAGTACAAATCACAGGCAGAACAGCAAGGGCGTATAAGCACTAGTTTCATAATGAGAGTTCTTTGTATAGTCTCCATGAAAATGTGCCTAGCTTCCCCTCCAATGTACTGTGACACAGTTGTGTATCATAAAGTGTTACAGGTGTGCTGGAAATATTGACCTCTTCAGTCTTTGGGATAGCAAGGAAAGGCTGGGGCACAGGCATCTCCATCCAAATAACTTTTGCATTTATCCCTGTAGGCTGGACAGAAGTTCTCAAATTTTTGTGAGTGAAAAACATTTGAAATGATATGCATTATGATCACATCTATAGTGGAGAACAGATGAGGAAATAGGTTGATGGGAGAAGAAGATACTAGGTGAGAACTAGAATGGAACTTTATAATACTATCTTTTTTCCTTAACATTCTCGTCTTCAGTTCTTTTTATAGTCCCAATGCTGACTGATTACATCAAATATTCTCCTGTAAAGGGAGCATTTTTGTTCTAAATTAAGCCCTTATTTCTAAACTAAAACTTTGCTTAAGAAATACTGGGTGCACTTTAAATAATTATGAGGAGTCATCTGGAAACATATCAGTGAAATGTATCTGGAGGATGAGAGAGACCTTTGAGGAGGTGAGAGATGAAGACAAAGTGTCAAATCAGAAAAGAGAAATAATTTGCCCAGGGATCACAGGGAAGTTAAAAAACTACAGATAAATAAACCTTCCATATGACATGATATAGCACAAGTGATTCAGAAACATATCTTGCTTAAGTAGATGGCTCATGTACGCCTGATTAACCAATAAGATCTCAATTATTTAGCTAACCAAATATTTTTTTTTCATCTGTCACAAAGTTGGTTGAACTTTCCCACTATGAGTAATACAGTGTTGAATAAACACATTTGACCTGACCAAGTAATGAATGCTGGCAGAGTACAGACCACTAAAATGAAAGTACAGATCATCTTCCATGATTTTTTATTATCCTAAATCTCATTTGGGCTAAAATAGATGTGGCCATCAATATTATTTATAGGCTATAAATCCATAACCCAGAAAGGAAAATAGTTTTTCAGAAAAGAAGTGATGATACAGAAAAATTTGCTCTTTTTCTTTAATCTTCACCTAAAACACAGCACAATGAAATTAGTCATTACTTCTTTGGGCTTATTTTATTTTTTGGCCACGTTGTGCAGCTTTTAGGATCTTAGCTCCCTGATCAGGGATTGAAACCAAGCCACAACAGTGAATGTGCCTAATCCATATCACTGTATTGCCAATGAGTTCCTAAAGTTGTTATTTTAAACTAAGCACCTTTCTCGAACTTGCCAACAGGAAAATGGGAGGGTGTTTTTCTTTTTTTTAAATCTTTGTTATTTGGAGGCCATTATTTTAGCATTTTAAAATACTTTCTTCACTAGCTGTAAAAGTCAAGGTGAAGCCAAGGGAGAAAACAGAGTTCTTAGAGTCTACATATTCAAATTAATCAAGGAAAAATACTTTAATATTCAATGAGGTATTGAAAAACCATAGGCTTTAAAGTTAGACACACTAAGGTTTGAATCCTGGTTGTGCCCCAGACCTATGTCAATGGTTCATATACTTAAACTCTCAGAGCCTCATTTTCCTCAACTATAATATCTGAGATAAATGTCTCCCCCTTTTAGAGTGGTTTTGAGTATTAGTATATGTAAAAGTGCTTGGCACATGGCAGGCAGGCAATAAATGGTGGTTCTTATTTCTTTAAAAAAAAAAACAGGATCTAAATGTTTAAAAGACTTAAGGAATGAAAGGTTTTTAACTTAATTCTTATGCATAATTATTAGACAATGATTATATTACCTCTTATTTACAGTGAATAAACTCTTAGTCATCCTTTTATCCTCATTCTATTTCCTTTCACTTTTTATCATGCTGTTACTACTTCTTGCTATATAAGTCTCTTTGTGAGTACAAAAGTCATTTATTTAAACACCTTTACATTCACAATTCCCCCAGTGGATGAAACTGGAAGGTGGGAATAAGAGAGAGTTCTTCAGTCAGTAACATTTCTAAAACACAAAATGGAAAAGTATGGTTTTATAAGTACAAATGATTATAAATTACACTGCAATTAATGTTTCCATCTAATATAAGCTATTTTTGCTGAACACATCGCTATTTACAATGTCATTTTTTTTAAGGTTAATGTACTTCCTTGATTCGATAACTTACTCTTTGTCATTTTTTGTTTTTTAGGTTAATGTACTTCCTTGATTCGATAACTTACTCTTCGTCCTTTAGGACCTGGAATCCCAGGAGGTCCTCTTGCCCCCACATGACCCTACATGTTGAAAATTTAAAAATCAGTTACAGAATTCACAAGAATATTACAAGAATAGTAGTTTCTAAGCGTTTATACCCTGAAAAGAATGAGAAGTACTTAAGATTCACTGACCACATGGTTTTTATGATAAACACATATGGAGTGGTAGTGGAGGGAGATATGCACTTAACCAATGTGACCTGGGAGTTTAATCTGCCTGCCCATCAAGAAGCAATGGCTCCTTTTGCAAGATTTCTTTCTCCTTCCTCTAGATGCTTATGATAATCCCATCACATAAAAATGGATTTTTTCTGTTACCAAGAAAAACACCACAAAATTTTCCAAATTAATACGCTACAAAAATAGTCTTCAATGAAGATTTCATTATCATTCAATTACAACGAGCTCTTTTTATACCTAATAGTATCCAATAAAGACATACTTAGAAAACAAAGTTTATTTATTTGTATAACATAGGTAGATGAAAACAGTGAACTTTCACAGGAACTAAAATCTATTTTTTATCTTACATGACTAAAAAAAAATTAGCAACTGTGCCCTATATCAGTCTTCCTCATTTGGAAGTCAATACATGTCTATCAGTATGCTGGAAAATTGGGCTTATCTTCAAAACAGAAGCTTCACAAAACAGCATAAACCCTTTCTGAAAATAGTTCTACTTAGGGGATCACAAAGGCTCATATATTTTTCACATTTAAGTTCACAATAACTTTCAATCTTTAATCAGCAAACTTTCTTTTTAGAGACAAGACTTAATTATTTTCCTGTAAACACAAATGGAATTTTTCAAAACTCAATTTTTGAATACTAAATAATTTTTCTATGGATTTTTTTCAATTGGAGAACATTAGTAAATTTCTAAGAACAGTATGTTGGAAATTGTGTTTCTGATTTGTCCAATTGGTCTTACTTTGAAGCTTAATTATTGACTATTTTCTTATATATGCTTATTGGTTGCAGAGCTGTACTATTAGAAGTGAGCAGTAAATAACAGAACAAGTAGAAGCAAGGGAGTTAAAGACACCATGTTATATTCTAGAGTGTTTTGCAGTGATTGGGAAGAGAAGTCTTCTCTGTACTTACAGGTAATCCCAGGGCACCCATGGGTCCCGGAACCCCAGGAGGACCTGGATATCCCTATAATTTAAGCAAAAATATAAGAGACATGAATTCTCCATCATATCTAATTATTTTCACTGAAGATAAACCAGTAAATGATAAATAGTAATTAAAAATGATAATTTGATAAACTCTCCACCTTCTATCCAAGACATGAGGCCACAGGAAATGTTCCAAGAAAGGCAATAAAAACAAAAATG
Organism: Muntiacus reevesi; assembly: GCF_963930625.1. Lineage (NCBI taxonomy): Eukaryota > Metazoa > Chordata > Mammalia > Artiodactyla > Cervidae > Muntiacus > Muntiacus reevesi. The sequence continues at coordinate 118,893,613 of NC_089249.1, read as the reverse complement.
TTTACAGAAAAGCTGTGTATACATTTATTAGAAACTCTTTGCCCAGAATCACATATTATAACCTATCAAGAGGAGAATATTCATCTCATCTTTCTCTAGATTATGTTATGTTGTGAATAAATGTTCATTACGTTAAATACATACAGATTGTGAAACCATATCCTTTTCAATGTCAGGGAATTAAAAATATTAAGAAATGTGACTGTGAACAAATACTCTGGCCTATCAAATTTTACAAGGACTACACCCTTAATGGTATTAACCATATTCAGATGCTTCAGAGAATATCATAGAAGGCAATTATTTCTGAAATTAATTAGCCTTTAAAGGTATATTAGATTTCGTAGTTAACAGCAATTGGAGATAGGTAAAAGTAATCTTACAGTGTTTTACTCATAATACAGAAGTCAAAAGTGAAGAAAAATTTATGTAAAATGAATTTGCAGATAATATTAGGTACACCAGATCCATTACAATGCATTTTCTGAAAGCAAGATTCTTTAGTTGAAAATAATTCTTAATTCTATTTTCTATCACATTTAGAAACTTCAATAAGAGAAAAACTGCAATCTAGATATAAAATTTATCAGCTATTACTATCTTAAAGATATAAGACCATAAGATGAATTCCAGATTTTGGTCTTTCATACATAAAAGAATAACACTGTGATGACAAACTCATGGAAAGGTGGCAATGATGCTATGTGTCATATAGACTAAGTTGCCAAATCAAAGTAGACTCCTAATTGAATTTTCTTCTTTATCCACATATGATAATTTAGCATGGTAATTCTTCTCTTAAAACTATAGGCTCCTTTGACTAAGCCATCTGATTTGCATGCTTTTGAGTGCAAATCAGCATTCCGAATGGTAAACAGTTTAGAAGAAAACTTCTAATGGAAACTTACTACAAAATAGCATTTTTCACTTACTTGAATTTCATTCAAGGCAATTCTACCTCTGGAAAACCATAACTTTACTATGTTCTTTGGACACACATCTTTCAGATTACTGAATTCTTACCATTGCACCCTTTTCCCCCTGGGGACCTACTGGACCTGGACTTCCACGCTCTCCCTTTTGAAAAAAAGAAAAAAGAAAAACATTGAGGTATGTTGATTAGTCATGAAAAGATAGAATAGACTATGTATTATTTACTGACTCATTAGTTTGGTTTACAATTTTTAAATGTTTAAGCATATGGTATGTGGGTTTCTAATTATACTCTGACTCCAGGGCCTCCATTTATAGTCTCATTCTAGATTCTACAGATGTCAGGACAGACCTGCACATACAAACCGTGAGACATATACATTTACCTCATTTATATAAGATGTGAATGAAATAACAAATACATATTAGCAAGCCAAAAATCAAATTAGTTATAACAATGTTCTCCAGGACACAGTAGAGAAACTTGGAAGGCAAAGTGATTTAATAGCAAACTATTAATACAATGCACTTATAATACATAGTCTATTCTACTTTTTCAAATACACTTGTACAATGACAAAACAAATAGTCTATAATATAAACTATAATTTTATATTATTGATAGTTGGCAAAATATTTAGGAAAAAACAGAATTTAATTACTATTGTGTCTATTCTGATGATGGACTGTCAATGTTTGATCATGCAATTTAGTGTATAAAAATCTCTTAAATTGCTATATATTTATTTCAAAAAATATTTTATTTTCTCATTTATTCATTTCAGCAATATTACCAATCATACTGCTATAATCAATAATATTACATAATATTTTCTCTTGTAATGAGCCAAAGTATGAAGCAATGAAATATCATTAATTCAAAGTTTACAAAATATGAAATACTTTCATTAAAGTGTACATGAAAAATGCAATGCACAGAAAATTAAAAACTACTTTCAAATCATTAAAAAATTTAGTCAAGAATGAGCTAAGCCTGGGCCATAAACTCATTCTAATTTTCAGTAAGTTTTATTATTTTTTTTTTCAAGTTCTTATATATTTTTTTATTTTTATTTATTTATTTTTTATTTTTTATTATTTTTCAGTGGGTTTTGTCATACATTGATATGAATCAGCCATAGAGTTACACGTATTCCCCATCCCGGTCCCCCATCCCACCTCCCTCTCCACCCGATTCCTCTGGGTCTTCCCAGCCCACCAGGCCCGAGCACTTGACTCATGCCTCCCACCTGGGATGGTGGTCTGTTTCACCCTTGATAATATAAATGCTGTTCTTTCGAAACATCCCACCCTCACCTTCTCCCACAGAGTTCAAAAGTCTGTTCTGTACTTCTGCGTCTCTTCTTCTGCCCTGCATATAGGGCCATCGTTACCATCTTTCTAAATTTCGTATATATGTGTTAGTATACTGTAATGTTCTTTATCTTTCTGGCTTACTTCACTCTGTATAATGGGCTCCAGTTTCATCCATCTCATTAGAACTGATTCAAATGAATTCTTTTTAATGGCTGAGTAATATTCCATGGTGTATATGTACCACAGCTTCCTTATCCATTCATCTGCGGATGGGCATCTAGTCTGTTTCCATGTCCTGGCTATTATAAACAGTGCTGCGATGAACATTGGGGTGCATGTGTCTCTTTCAGATCTGGATTCCTCAGTGTGTATGCCCAGAAGTGGTATTGCTGGGTCATATGGTAGTTCTATTTCCAGTTTTTTAAGAAATCTCCACACTGTTTTCCATAGTGGCTGTACTATTTTGCATTCCCACCAACAGTGTAAGAGGGTTCCCTTTTCTCCACACCCTCTCCAGCATTTATTGCTTGTAGACTTTTGGATAGCAGCCATCCTGACTGGCATTCAGTAAGTTTTAAATTTACAAATTTTGCAGTTTTACTCTAAAGTTGCTAGAGTTTTACTATTTTTAAAATTCTCTTAAGATACTTTTCAAGGGATAAAATACTGAAGTTTATTTAAATGAAAGAAAATAAATTATGAATAAACAAGATTTAAAATTGAGAATACATCATATGCTAAAGTTTTGCAAGTAGAAATTCTCATAATTTTAGATATATAAAATGTGAAGACAGTAAAAGTATGAAAGCAAACTGTAAAAATTAATTTAAGTGTATAACCATTGAACAAAATTTTATTTCTGTAAACTTTTAACACAGTTAACCATAATAATGATAATCAAATATGCCACAATAGATTAAAGTTCTAAGCTGATTCACATTAAAATTTCAAAGATTTTCAGCGTGTTAGTATAGAAGACAACTTAACACAGAAGTAACTAAATCACAATGGAAGAGTTTATACTTTCAGATAGTTTTATAACTATCTAAATTTTTCTGAACTGAGGTCATTTTATATTTTTATATTGTTAATAAAAGATCACTAAATATTTTTAAATCACTTTTAACATACTGAGCATTAGGGAGATATAACAGAAATTTGACTTAGACTCTATGCTCAAGTAATTAGAAACACGTCATTAAGAAAGATGAATCAATTAAAGGAAATTTTTAAATTGTGTGGTACTTATTCTACATCCAGGAAAGGAAGAAGTCAAGAAGGAATAGAATAATCTGGGAAGACTTTATGGAGGAGATAGAACTTCACTGAGTACTATAGTTTGGCTTTGAATAAATACAGGGAAAGGAAGAGGATACGCTAAATCAAGAAAACAGTAAGAATAATCATAGGAACAAGAATAAAATATGAGGCAGGGGAGCAAGAAAGGTTTATACTGTGAATATCAGAAAATTAGTTACATGAACTGATTAAGCCAAAATCATGTAGTATCTTGACAGCAAAGTAGAGCTATTAATAGGCTTAAGCATGATGGCTCTGAAAGTAAAGATTCTGCCTTCAATACGGGAGGCCCGGGTTCAATCCCTGGGTTGGGACAATCCTGTGGAGGAGGGCACGGCAACCCACTCCAGTATTCTTGCCTGGAGAATCCCATGGACAGAGGAGCTTGGTGGGCTACAGTCCATGGAGTCGCAAAGACTCAGACATGACTGAAGTGACTTAGCACACACACATAGGGAGTTAATGAAGGTTTTTCAAAATGCTTTATCCTGACCCATCAAAAAAAGTGTTCCACTAGTAATATGTAGACTGGATTAGAAGATGGAAAGGGAAAGTGAAAAGAAAGAAAGTGAAGTTGCTCAGTTGTGTCCGACTCTTTGCAACCCCACGGACTGTAGCCTACCAGGCTCCTCCGTCCATGGGATTTTCCAGGCAAGAGTACAGGAGTGGGTTGCCATTTCCTTCTCCAGGGGATTTTCCAATTCAGGGATTGAACCCAGGTCTTCCTCATGGTAGGCAGAAGCTTTACCATCTGAGCCACCAGGGAAGAGAGTAAATTAAAGATAAACTAATAAGATTATGTCTGAGGGGGTAGCCTAGATGGATTATTAGGATAAACTGTAAAGAAAAAACTCCAAGACCTGCTAAAAAGATTAGGCATAGAGAATGAGATGATTAGATAAGCAAGGGACATGAATTTGATGAGATAACTCAAGGGACATGAACTTGAGCAAACTTAAGGAGATGGTGGAGGACAGAGGAGCCTGGCATGTTGAAGTCCATAGGGCCGCAGAGTCAGACATGACCTAGTGACTGAACAACAACAATGGAAGAAAAGGGAAACACAAAGATGGGTTCACTCTATCTGGAACATTGGGAGAACAGAGATAGGTATAACGCAGACCAATAGAAATGAGAAAATTGGGAAGAGAGCAGTTTGGATGTGGGTGGGGGGTAAGGATGAATTTTAAATATATTGTTTAATTAAATTAATAATTTCAGATGGAAATAACTGGAACATTATCTAATTTACTTCTAATCCTGGCTCTATTTAATTATCCACAAAGAGTAGCCTTGCATTAGATTCCCATGCTTCCACGTTACATTTAGCAAGTCAGGTTTCAGTCAAAAGTCCAAAATTTTCTAGTTCATAATGAGTCAATTAAAAACAATTCAAGAAAATGTCCTTGTTGGTTTCAAATAAAGAAATACTTCTGATTTTTTTCAAAAGACTTTCTTAAACTTGAAACTAAATATGGAAAATCACTCCCAAGATAACAATTTCTAGGAAATTTTTAAGCAAATTACAATTTCCATCACAATAGCCAAAAAGATCCATGAATAACTTCATACTGGATTCCAAGAGGATATAAAGAGATTGTGACTGAAACTTGGATCAGGCAAAGTGATAACTTATTCTTCACTTTTAAAATTGTTTCCTTTAGGGACTTGTTCTCATAAAGTAGATTCAAACATTTTCTAGTCATATACCTAGACCATCTATTTCATCTTTTCCCTTCCAAGCACATAATTATAACCAAAAGAGCACTCTGCTCTTTAAAATTTAGAAACATATATACTATCAGCTATATCTCAATATATTTAAGAGATTCAGTATAGGCAATGCATTTTAAGTTATGAGTGATTTCTAATTCATAAAATATCAAATGAATATCCCTCTTCTGAGTTTACCTTAGAATCCTTATTATTGAACAAAACATTTATGAAAGAAATTACCTTTTCACCAATGCTTCCAGTCACTCCAACTTCTCCAGGTAAACCAACAGGTCCCTTTTAAGAAAGAGTATAATAGAAAATACATATATATTATATTGTCATTATAGCACCCTGGTTTTAAATCTCCTGTAAACACTATGTTTCTTTCTAACTTGTTCTAAATTCTAAATTTATCTTAGAGTAAAATTCCTCCTAGTATAGGTGTCTTGCCTAAGATTTCACATCAGAATTAATTATTCAGTCAGTTACCAAATATATATGAATGTCTAATTTGTGATAGGCCCTGTGCTGGGAGGCATGGAGCGTCAATTCTCCTTGTAGAACTAACAGTTCATGGATGTAATAAATGTCCTGCAGTTTTTACAGATTCTTGATGTGGATACACTAGCTTAAGAAATCATTTCTGTGACTTCCTTCTTTGAAAGCTCCTCAGTACATGAGGGAATAGCACATTAATTCACTCATTAATTCACTCAAAAAATATCAGGTGCCTACTTTGTGCCTTGCCCTATGCTAGTTGCTGAGATTTCATTAGTAAGCAAAGGAGAGCTAGAACCTGCCCTGATGAGGCAAAAAGTCCTGAAGAAATAAGAAAAACTAAATTAAAAAGTGAATAATTATAAATTATGATAAGAGGTTCACAAAAGAAATGACTGTGATGCTGAGGTGGAGAATAAAAGACTTATTTTACAAACGATGGTCAGGGTAAATCTGAGACCTAATATTTAAGCTGAAAGTTCAAGAATAAGAAGAGGCCAGCCAGCCAAGGGAAGAAAGGAGGAAGAGCTATCTAGATAGAGAAAATAGCTTGAGTAAAGAATGAATTTGGCAAAAGTGAAAGAAGGCAATCAGTAACACTGTTTCATAGTGAACAAGGCTCATGGTGCATCTATCTTTATGGATTCTGCTTTATGGATTCTGTCTCTATGGATTCTGCTTCAAGCAGTGTATAAAGCAAAAATGGTAACATAAAACAAGTTTCACAAGAGTATAATCCTTCTCCTGACTGTCTTCAATTATGAAGTTACTTTCTCTCATTTAAAAATGTATGAAATGGGTTTCCCTGGTGGGTCAGTGGTAAAGAATCTTCCTGCCAATGCAGGAGACATGGGCTCAATCCCTGGCCTGAGATGAGCGCTCACGCCATGGAGCAACTAAGCCTGAGCATCACAGCTACGGAGCCCACGTCTAGAGCCCAGGAACCACAACTACAGAAGCCTGCATGCCCTAGAATGCTCAGCAGCAAGAGAAGTGACCACAGTGAGAAGCCCTTGCACCACAACGAAAGAGTAACACTTGCTAGTCACAACTAGAGAAAAGCCCATGCATAGCAACAAAGACCCAGAGTAGCCAATAAATAAATAAATGTAATTATGAAACATTGTCTTTTCCAATAGCTACCAAAGATACTACTTCAATAGATTATCATATAAAAATACATATAAGCATTAGAAGATACCTGAATCATGAAAAATGGTTTGCTGTGTTGAAGCTGACTGAAGTTAATATATAGGGGCATGATTTTATCCACACGCATATATATATATATAAAGAAAGCTGAGCGCAGAATTGATGCTTTTGAACTGTGGTTTTGGAGAAGATTCTTGAGAGTTCCTTGGACTGCAAGGAGATCCAACAAGTCCATCCTAAAGGAGATCAGTCCTGGGTGTTCATTGGAAGGACTGATGCTGAAGCTGAAGCTGAAGCTCCAGTACTTTGGCCACCTGATGTGAAGAGCTGACTCATTTGAAAAGACCCTGATGCTGGGAAAGATTGAGGGCAGGAAGAGAAGGGGACGACAGAGGAAGAGATGGTTGGATGGCATCACCAACTCAATGGACATGAGTTTGGGTAAACTCCAAGAGTTGGTGATGGACAGGGAGGCCTGGCGTGCTGCGGTTCATGGGGTTGCAAAGAGTAGGACCGACTGAGGGACTGAACCGAACTGAACTACAAAAATAATGCAAAATATCTAATTAATGATTGTTTACATTGATTACATATTAAAATGATAATGCTTTGGATATATTAGTTGAAGTAAATATTACTAAAATCAATTTCACTATTTTTTTTACATTTTTAAAAGTGGCTACTGGAAAATTTTAAATTACAGTTGTGACTTATCATATTTCAATTGGATAATACTAATTCATATTTTCAAACAACATGCTAATGTTAGTAGTTATATCCAGATGAAAGGGACCTAATAATTTATTACTATGGTTCTTTAAATTTAAGGGAGTGAAGGCTTTCACTCTAAAACAATCAATGATCAATGGTCAGTTAATCAAATCTGAGCAGAAACAATGAAATTGAACTCTTTTGTGAGACAATAACCAAAACGGCAGAACCTAAGGACTTCCCTGTAGCTCAAATGGTAAAGAATCTGCCTGCAATGCAGGAGACCTGGGTTCAATCCCTGGGTCGGGAAGATCCTGTGGAGAAGGGAATGGCAATCCACTCCAGTATTCTTGCTTGGAGAATCCCACAGACAGAGAAGCCTGGATGGCTACAGTTTGTGGGGTCTGAAAGAGTTAGACACGACTGAATGACTAACACTTTTTCTAAGCACAGACTAGTTAATTCAAGGTGGGGGGGGGGGAACTCCTTTTCCTAACAAGTCAAATTTAGATGAATGAATGGAGTAGGGGCCATTTAGCTTATCCCAATATTGACCATGCATACCAGAGCAATATTACCTACAAAAATATTTTGCTTAGCCCACAGTTCACACATACTAATTTTAAAAAGCTGAATAAGGTGCTAAGATGTATCAATCTGGAGGTTTTATATTAAAAGTTTTTATATATAAAGATTTATAAGATGCCTGGCTTCAGATGACTAGCTTAGTGTATGCTAGGCTAGTGTATTCTCAAAGACAAATATTGGATGAGCACTCTTCAGTTCACCATCGTCCCTGTCAATCACTCATCTCATACCTAACCATTTCACTATTTATACTACCTGCCTGATCCCAACAGGGTATTTGTGTTTGTCACTCCTGATGTCAGTATTAGAAGATGCAATCCATCAAAAGGGCATAATTGGAAGAGATAAATTCTTATTGGAAAGACAAACACTCCTAGGATTATATCCATGTCCACAGGGAATCTTTAATGAAACTTAGATGTAAAAAGGTTTCCTTAGACTATTTCAGGACCCCAAAAGTATAATACAAACATATTAAATCTGGTAACACTCAAGTTTTGGCTATAAAGTGGGGACAGAACTATATGCAACCAGTTTATATCACTGGTACATCACTCTGGAGAGCAACTGTATGTAGAGCATAAGAGAGTATGTAGTGAAACAGAAGATGTATCTAATCCATAACCTAGAACTTTCATTTCTAATTGGACCCTTGGATTTCTATTCACACATACATGCACTAGGAGATACACAGAAAGTGTCCATGGTGGCATTATTTAAGTAGAAAAGTAGAATCATCTGAATTATTGGTTTGTAAACAGATAAACTGAAATGTATTCATAGACTGGAAAAACTCAACAGCAATTAAAATTAATGGACCAGATAGATCTATATATATCAATATAAATAAACATTTTAAGACAATAATGTTGAGTGAGAAAAAAGCATACATCCTTTTCAAAAGAATTTTGTTGTCGTTTTGTTGTTTAGATTTTAAGTCATGTCCGACTCTTTGGCCATCCGATAAGATTGTAGCCTGCCAACATTCTCTATGGGATTTCCCAGGCAAAAATACTGAAGTAGGTTGCCATTTCCTTTTCCAGGGGATCTTCCCGATTCAGTCATTGAACCTGTGTCTCCTGTACTGGCAGGCAGATTCTTTACCACTGAGCCACCAGGGAAGCCAAAAAAGGATATGTCATTATGAAACATTTTATGCAAAATTCTAAAGCACATATAATAGTAGCATAATTTGTTACTGACTTAAAATACATGGAAATTACATACACAACTTCAGGGTGATGGTTTATGTCTATGTATAGACTGGTAGCTCACTGTTATTTTAATCTGCAAGTAACAAGCAAGCTTTTGTTGTAAGCCACTGATATTTTGAGATTGTTTCTTTCTGAAGCAAAACTTAGCCTAATGTGACTGATGCAATGCGTGTTTCAAAACTGATGAACTCTGGCATTTATTTATTTGAAAAACAGGCGCTTTTCCTTCACTTTCTTCTAACCCACATACTAAAGGCCCTCGGTGGTGGTGGAACTGTAAGGAAAAAGGAAACTGGGATTCCAAGTCACTTTGTATGGAAGAGTTACTTGGTAATACCTGCACTGGACTATTAACATGAGCAAAAACAACTTCTTATCAAGTTAAAACTACAAAAATACTAGGTTTATTTGTTATAGCTGTTAATATTCCCCTAAAAATATAGTGAATTAACATGTGTTGACATAAAATTGTAAAACTTTGTAACTCAGTTCAGTTGGCTTATTCAAAAGGTAGTCTCACAGAAATGATTCTATAAGTAAAGATGGCATAGAGTGCACTGAACCAATCTCTGGTTTTGATTGCGACCAATTTATTCAGTAAGTACAAAATGATCTGAAGAAAATAAAATCGAATGCATATTTATTTATTCATGTAATAAGCTATATGCTAAGAGTGGTACAGGATATAAAAGTGAGTAAAATTTAATAAGAATGAATAATCTAGTAAACTGGATAAAGAAAAGCATATTTTCTGGAAGTCAAGAGAAGAAAAATACAATCTATATAATACAAAGACAGGGGATATTGTATCTGGTTGAGAACATAAGGAAAAGCTTTACAGAGAACACACTATTTGAGGTATGGCTAACTGCTGACAAGATAAATGGTGAAAGTATATTCAAAGCAGAGAGAATGATTTGAACAGAAAGTAGGAGGTAGCAAATGATGAAACATTTGTCAAAGATAAAGTAAATCCAGATTGTCTGGAGCACAGGATATGTGTAGGAAAGAGATTTGAACAGATATATAGTGATGTACTATTGAGGGCTTTGACTGCCAAGTGAGACATTTGTATTTGCGGTGCTTGCAGAAGAATTTGTTTTTGTAGAAGAATCATTGTTGGTTTGAGTAAAGGAGAAATATAATTATATCTGTACTGAAAGGATAGTAATTTAACAACATTATGTTCAATGTGTGGAAATGGGAAAAAAACCAGAAAATGGTGTGAAGAGTTAGAAGCTATTGTAATAGTACAGGTTAACTGTAATAACTCTTATGACAAAGGTATCATGACTTGGAACAGCAGCTCAGGGGAGAAACCAGTGTCAGAGGAGAGATGAATTAAGTCATGGGACAATTATGGCTCTTAGAGAGTTTATTCTGAAATATTAATTTGTGAGTCCATAGAAAAATCAATCCTGAAATCATAAGAATGACACAGTACATACAGTAATAGAACAAAAACAGGAGAGAATTTTAATGAAGGTTCTTTGGAAGCAAGAGATGGGAAAAAAAGGAAGAGTCAGAGAGGAGAGGAACCAGGAATGTGCAAAAAAACATTCAAGAAGGGAAAAGTTTTAGATAGAGAGAAATTGGTATTATGTGGGAAGGGCTGAGAAGGATGAATATAATCATAGGGTTTGGCAATTAGAAGACTGGTGGTGATCTTTAAGAACAATTTAAGTATATTGTGTGTTTGAATATAATTTTGCCAAAGCAAAAGTGGGAAAAAGTTGGATAGTTTATAATTTTAAGAAGTGTGACAACAAAAAGGAGGAGGCACAATAACTGCATGAGGACATAGTTTAAAAATAAAATTATTTTATTTAGAATCTAAGTTTTATCTGCCAAATAAAAGAAACTCATCTACAATAGAAAAATACTCTTTTGAATAGAAGGAAATTATATTCAAAACCTATTTTTTGCTATATTTCACAGGATGAGTTAAAAAACAAAACAAAACAAAACAGGCTGATATTATGGCTTATTCCAACACATTTGTATCAGAGAGAAGATATTAGCAGGTTTTATAGGCTCTCAAGGTCTGACTTATCTCTAGATAAGGTCCCAGAAGTTATCTCTAGATAGTTTCCTTGCCCTGTGAATGCTTTGTGAGTTACAGAACTCAAAGCAGAGACATGTGTTAAGTGAAGGTTCCCTATAACCTTCTCTTCTTTATTGCAGAAAGCACTGTTTAAAAGGACAGATTAAGCTGCCATGACTTGCTCTAATTTTAACCCATGAAACCTTAAGTGCTACATATGCCAATGAGAGCCAAGGACAGGAAATTATACAACCAATTTTAAAGTGCTCAAATGAAAAATTATGAGCATGTGAAAATGCACACAATTTACTCATATTTTTAATCTGTGGACACTCAGAGTAAAAATATGGACGGTTTCCTTTCCTGTTCCTTTCAATTCATTTTATTTCATTTCAAAACAAACATTGAAATCATTCATACAATTGTACTAGCTATGTCTTGTTGCAGAACAAATTACCCCAAAGTCAGTGGCTTTAAAACAACAGACACTTATTATCTCACAGTTTCCATCAGTCAAGAGTTCAGAGTAGCTTAGCTTCGGTGATTTTGGCTCAGAGTTTTTCATGTGGTTGCGGTTAAGATTTAACATGGGCTGTAGTCATCTGAAGACGTGACTGAGAATAGGGAATTCATTTCCAAGAAGGTTATTAGCTGGAGGCCTCAGTTTCTTGCTATGTAGGCCTCTGTACAGTTTGATTACGTAGCAGTCAGAGTGAATAATTCAAAAGAGAGACTAATGCAAGAGAAAGAATAATCTAAGAGAGAAAGTGAGCAAGGAAGAAGCTGCAGTGTCTTTTCTGACCTAGTTACACACTGCTGCTTCTGCTGTAGCCTATTCACTAGAAGTGAGGGACTAAGTCTATTGCACACTCAGAGAGCGAAATAAGATTGCCTTTCGGAAAAGAGGAACATCAAAGAATTTGTGGACATATTTTAAAACTATCACAATGACTCAATTTTATTCTTGATTTGATTTATCATAAAAAGTCTTTTATCAAGACTTGATTCCTTCTAATACTTTTCTCTAGTTTCTCACATCTATTAAGTTAGACACTTCAGTAGAAATATTCTAAGTAGTTTTGTAATGATGTACATTTTCCCAAAGATGAAATGCATAAAATTTCATTCCTCTTTCATTAGTTATGCTTATGTATCATGTATAAGACATTATATTAGTCAATTAATAACTAAAATATAAAGTCGATAACAAAAGTTGCCATAAGATAAATCACTATAAAGCATCAGATAAAGTAGGAGTCAGCAACCATGACCCTGAGAGCTGGCTGCCTGTTTTTGTAAATAAAGTTTTGTTGGAACACAGCCATGACCATTTATTTACCTACTGTCTATGACCGCTTTCATCCTATGAAGGCAGAACTGAATGGTTGGGACAGAGATTGTACGGCCCACAAAATCCAAACCATTTCTGTTGGGTATTTAAGGGAAATGAAAAGTAGTTGTTGAAACCATAGCCTCAACTTAAAAGAATTATCAGCAATTTACACCTTTTAGATAAAGAATTTTCATTAAAAATGTTTCAAAACACTGATTCCACCTCTAACACATATTAAAATAAATAAATAAATAAATAACAAAAGCTTACAGCCAGAACATGACATGCTATGTGTCAAGAGCTAGATAACTCTATAATAATTGAAAACATTTCACTTTTTGCAAAATGGGATATGTAATAATCTATTTAAAGATTTTGTTAGCTAAAGTGGAAACTCAGAAGGCCAAAAGGCCTTATGTATAATAAATAACTTGCTACAATTGAAAAGAAATACTATTTTTTCCTCCAAAAGTCAGTAAAACTCTAAAATACTCAAGTTGAATTTTTTTTAAAGTAACCACATCCTACTGAAAATAAAGTTAGGATATTTCCTAGTTAAAGCCAAAATGTTAAAAAAAATTTTATATGAAGTTCTTAGATTTGACAATTATCTTAAAAAAAAAATCATTGTGCCTTAACTGTGGAACTATTTTGTGTTGTTTCAAAATTTCTATTCAATGTAAAAAACAATCATACTTACAAGCATAAAGAATTTCAGACCCCCAAACTCTTCAAATTCACTTGAAAATACGATATACAAGGCCAATTTCCTATTATTTAGTTCTGTTTTATCTTAGAAACACATTAACTTCAGCGTTTACACTGATAGTATTGTGTGCATTCTCTGTTTAAGAGAATTTTAGTAGTCATCTTACCACCATAAAAGTAGTGATTGGTCGTGCCATATTTAATTGCTGATATTTGACTACTACTACATTTTAACCTTAAAGATGGTATGTTTTCATGGTTCAATCTAGTACAAACTTGGAAGACAGGAGAAACAGAAGATCTGTTAGACATGAAGAAATCACTTCAAACACTACATGGAAAAATGTGTTCTTATTACAAGCGATTATTTATCTCAACTTCTCATATTTTTGTCCAAGGAGAGAACAAAACAGGCTCTTGTCAGTCGAGACAGAAAAAGGGAAGATGTAGAAAAGTGGAAAGAAAGGGTATACAACATGTTTTGATAAGAAAGAGGACTTCCTTTTTAGATATAAGAAATATGAGGCATATATGAAACACTTTGGTGGGAATATTTAATATACAATTGTGTGAGAGGGTATATATTTAATATACAATTGTGTAAAAGATATTTGTGAATCATCAGCAAATAGTAAAGACCTAGGGAGTAAATGAGTCACCAAGAAAGTAAATACATTGAGAAAAACAAAAGGCTAAGACCAATAGCATTTAGAGAGGAAGATGAAAAAAAGGAAACTTACAGAAATGTCCTATATATAAAAAGGAAATGTACTGACACAGCTATATTTAAAACGAGTAACCAACAAAGACCTATGGTATAGCACATGGAACTCTGCTCATTGTTATGTGGCAGTCTGGATGAGAGGAGGATTTGAGGGAGAATGGGTACATGTATATGTATGGATGAGTCCCTTTGCTATCCACCTGAAACTATTGCAACATTGTTAATTGGCTATACTCCAATTCAAAATAAAAAGTTCAAAAAATTGTTTAAAAAAAAAAGTATACTGTCAAAAGGAGGATATTGTCTATTTATTTATCATCCACAATAGTTCTTCAGCCTTTTCATTTGGGGGTAATTTTATGACTTGAGAAGAATGAACAAACACTTTCTATTTATTTGTACGAACATCACTATTTCCAAATAGGTAATCTCTGGGCCACTTTACTCCTATTTTCAAACAAAATCTGTAAGTTGAGGATATACTTCTTGTGACTTGGAATAAGCTACTTGAGCTCACTGTGCCTTAACTTTCAGGATTTAGGAAGATGTGACTTTAAGTTTATCAGTCTGTATGCTCTATAAAGCCAAGATGATGCCCTGTCTGATACTGAACCACTTATGTCTAACATACTGCGTGGAATACATAAGATAATATATAAAGTAATTAGCCTCCAACTAATAAAAATAAATGGAAAAAAAGTCAAAAAATATATATATATCGGGAATGAAAGAGTGAATAAATTAGATACAGCAGTGGCAGTAGAAACAGAGATCTATCTTTTAAGATCTTGATCTGTGGGTTTACTCTCAGGCCCAGCATGAGCTTTCACAGGATAAGCAGCTTTACTGAGTAAGGGGGAGCCAGGTGCTCCAGGAATATCAGAAAAGGCCACGAGACAAGGATAAGACAGAAGAGTAGGACTTGAGCTCAGTTTCTCTCAGAAAAATGTCAAAATCACAAACAACTGTTAAATAATCATCAACAAAAAAGACTGAGGCCTATCGAAAAAAGATATTTTACATCCAAAGACAAAGTAGAAACCACAATGAAATGGTAGGAAGGGGTGCATTCATGATAAAATCAAATACCATACACCCTGGCTAGATGACCAATACAAACTGGAAAATAATTATATCACAGAGCTTCTCCTACAGGACTCAGAGATCTAGGCCCCACGTCAGGCTCTCCAGTCTGGGGGTTTGCCAAAGGGAAAAGGAGTTCCTAGGGCATCTGGTTGTGAAGGCTAGTGGGGCTTTACTGCAGGGACTAGGGGAAACAGAAACTCTACTCCTGGAGGGTGCACACAAGATTTCATGGGCACTGGGACCCAAAGCAAAGCAGTGACTCCACAGAAGCCTGGGGAGGCAGGGGGTGGCTATGTCCATGTAGAGACAAGGACACTGGCGGTGGAGGGTTCAGGAAATACTCACTAGCATTAGCTCTCCTGGTGTCAGGAAGCATTTAACAAGAGGCTTCCTCTGTGCTGTTTTGGATCTGTCAGGAACCCTCTGGCCCTTATTGATTTCTGAATATTCAGGAATTAAGAGGAGAGGCACGCCTTTCCAGGGGCTGAGGAATCCAGGCATTTTTCATTACAGTGATAAGTACCCTCTTCCTTTTTATGAGCCATACGGTAAAAGGTGATTGTTTGCAACTCTCTCTTTGATAGGGATTGTCTTATGTTTTGTAAGTCTGGAATTTTAATCTTTGTCTTTGCTGAGACTAACCACCTTGTAAAACAGTATATATGTCCACGCCATGTTGACTAAAACACCTTTGCTCCATTAGAGCTTTGGTCCCCGTGTCTTTCTTTCTTTCTTTCTATTCTTTCTGTCCTTCTCTCTCTATTTCTCTATTTCTGGCTAATTCCTTGGAGCACGGAGGCCCGCTGAGCTCACTCTCTTGCCCGGGCTTCTAAGACCCTCTCGAGAAGGTGCACTGAGCCTTCCACTTGAGAGGGCGCCTGGTGCCTACGTGCAGCAGCGCAAGCCCTAAGAACAGGACTCTATTGGCTTTCCGCGTAAACCAGGGGATATCAGCCTCTTTCTCTCTCTTACTCTCGGAACCACCAGGTTCCGGTCCATTAAAGGACCAACAAGTGCTATCAGCCTCTTTCTCTCTCTTGCTTTCTTATCGTTGACTCTGGACCACTAGGTTCTGGTCCATTAAAGGACCAACATCCTGGGATAAACAATTTGGCAGAGACTGGCCCCACTCAACAGCCTGCAGGCTCCAGTGCTGGGATATCTTAGTACAAACAACAAAAAGGATAGGAACACAGGCCCACCCATCAGCAGACGGGCTGCTTAAAGTATTCCTGATCCCACAGCCACCTATAAACACACCTCTCGACACAGCCCTGCACACCAGAGGGATAGGATCCAGCTCTAATACATCTCTCCCACCAGGAACCTACAAGCCCCAAGACCAACCTCACCCACCAGGAGACAGACAACAGAAGCAAGAGGAACTACAATCCCGAAGCATGTAGAATGGAGACCACAAACAGAGAAAGTTAAACAAAATGAGATGGCAGAGAAATACACTCAACCTAAAGGAACAGGATAAAAAAACCAGAACAACAACTAAGGGAAGTGGAGATAGGCAATGTATCTGAAAAAGAATTCAGTTTAATGATAGTAAAGATGATGCAAGATCTCAAAAAAAAGAATGACTGCACAGACTGAGAAGATACAAGAAATGTTTACCAAAGACCTAGAAGACTTAAAAAATGAAAAAACAGAGCTGAACAATATAATAACCAAAATGAAAAATACACTAGGAGGAATCAATAGCAGAATAACTGAGGCAGAAGAAGTGAACTGGAAGACAGAATCATGGAAATCACTGCCAAGAAACAAAATAGAGAAAAAATAATGAAAAGGAATAAGGACAGTCTAAGGGACTTCTGGAACGATATTAAATGCATCAACAGTCACATTACAGGGTTCCCAGAATGAAAAGTGAAAAAGGGTCAGAGAAAATATTTGAGGAGATAATAGCTGAAAACTAATCTGCTTATTTAACTTATTACTCTGTGAAATACTGGGCTGAATGACTCACAAGCTGGATCAAGATTACTGGGAGAAATATCAACAACCTCAAATATGCAGATGATACCACTCTAATGGCAGAAAGCAAAGAGAAACTAAAGAACCTTTTGATGAGGGTTAAAGAGGAGAGTGAAAAAGCTGGCTTAAAACTTCACATTCAAAAACTAAGATCAAGGCATTTGGTGCCATCAGTTCATGGCAACAGATAGGGAAAAAGTGGAAACAGTAACAGATTTTATTTTACTGGGCTCCAAAAATGATTGTGGATGCTAACTGCAGCCATGAAATTAAAAGACTAGCTCCTTGGAAGAAAAGCTATAACAAACCAGACAGAGCATTAAAAAGCAGAGACATCACTTTGACGACAAAGGTTCATAGAGTCAAAGCTATGGTTTTTCCAGTAGTCGTGTACAGAAGTGACAGTTGGACCATAAAGAAGGCTGAGCACCAAAGAATTGATGCCTTTGAACTGTGATGCTGGAGAAGACTCTTGAGACTCCTTTGGACAGCAGGGATATCAAATCAGTCAATCCTAAAGGAAATCAACCCTGAATATTCATGGAAGGACTAATGCTGAAGCTGAAGTTCCAATACTTTGGCCACCTGATGCAACAGCTGGATTATTGGAAAAGACCCTGATGCTGGGAAAGATTGAGGGCAGGGGGAGGTGGTGAGAGAGGATGAGATGGCTGGATGGTGTCACCAACTCAATGGACATGAGCTTGAGCAAACTCTGGGAGATAATGAAGGACAGGGAAGCCTGGCATGCTGCAGTTCATAGCACTGCAAAGAGTTGGACACAACTTTGTGAATAAACAACAACAATGGGAATGGAAACAGCCACCCAAGTCCAAGAAGCACAGAGAGTCCTATACATGATAAACCCAAGGAGGAACAAGCTGAGGCACATTTTAATCAAATTGACAAAAATTAAAAACAAAGAAAAAATATTAAAAGTAACAACGGAAAAGCAAAAAATAACATACAATGGAATCCCTATAAGGTTATCAGCTGATTTTTCAGTAGAAATTCTGTAGGCCAGAATGGAGTGATCATATGTTTAAAGTGATGGAAGGAAAAATCTACAACCAAGAAATATCCTACCCAGCAAGGCTGTCATTCAGATTTGACATAGAAATCAAAGGTTAACAGACAAGCAAAAATTAAGAGAATTCAGCACCACAAAACCAGTTGTACAGCAAATGCTAAGGAAATTTTCTAGGTAGACAAGAAAAGCCCACAACTAGAAATAAGAACAAATTGGACACGATTGAAGCGACTTAGCAGCAGCAGAAACAAGAAAATTATGAATGGGAAAGCTCACCAGGAAAGGCAAACATAAAGTAAAGGTGGGAAATCATCCATACGCAATATGATATTAAACCCAGCAATCATAAGAGGAGAGTACAAATGCAAAATACTGGAAATGCATTTGAAATTAAGAGGCCAGAAACTTAAAACAATCTTTTATATATTTATATATAGATGGCTATATTAAAACCTCAAGGTAATAGCAAACCAAAAATATACAATATATAAAAACACTAAATAGAAAAAGCAATCCAAGCACAACACTATAAACAGTCATCAAATCACAAGAGAAGAGAATAAAAGAGGAAGGGAAGCAAAAGGACCTACAAAAACAAATCTAAAACAATTAAAATGGCAAGAAGAACATATATATTGGGTAATTACCTTCAATGTAAATAGATTAAATGCTCCAACCAAAAGACACAGACTAACTGAATGAATACAAAACCAAGACCCATATAGATATTATCTCAAAGAGACCCACGTTAGATGTAGGGACACATACAAACTGTAAGTGTGGGTGTGGGAATAGGTGTTCCATGCAAATGGAAATCAAAAGAAAGCTGGAGCAGCAATACTCATATCCGACAAAATAGACTTTAAAATAAAGATTATTACAAAGACAGAGAAGGACACTATATAACAATCAAAGGATCAATCCAAAAAGATATAACAATTGTAAATGTATAAGCACTCAACATAGGAGCACCTCAAAATATAAGGCAAATGATAACAGTCATAAAAGGAGAAATTAACAGAAACATAATAATAGTGAACTTCCATACCCCACTTACATCAATGGACAGGTCATTCAGATTGAAAATCAATAAGGAAACATAGGTCTTAAATGACATATTAGATCAGATTAACTTAATTGATATTTATAGAATATTTCATCCAAAAGCAGCAGAATACACTTCTTCTCAAGTTCACATGCAACATTCTCCAGGATAGATCCTATCCTGAGCCACAAAATAAGCCTTGGTAAATTTATGAAAACTGAAATCATATCAAACATCTTTTCCAACCACAATGCTATGAGATTAGAAAACAACCACAAGAAAAAAAAAAAAAAAAACTAAAAAAAAAGAAAAGAATGTGGAGGCTAAGCAATATGCTATGAAACAAAGAGTAAATAAATACATAGAGATAAATGAAAATGAAACCATGATGATCCAGAACCTAAGAGATGCAGCAAAAGCAGTTCTAAGAGGGAATTTTATAGCAATACAAGCTTATCTCAGGAAGGAAAAAAAAAAAAAAACCTCAAACCACCTAACTTTACAGCTAAAGCAACTAGAGAAAGAAGAAAAAATAAAATCCAAAGTTAGCAGAAGGAAAGAAATCATAAAGATCAGAACAGAAATAAATGAAACAGAGACAAAGGAAACAGTAGATCAATGAAACTAAAAGCTATTTCTTGGACAAGATGAACAAAATTGTTAAATCTTTAGCCATACTCATCCAGAATAACATAGAGAGGGTCCAGAGAGAGGACCCAAATCAATAAAATTAAAAATGTAAAAGAAGAAGTTACAAGAAACACCATAGAAAACACAAAGGATCATAAGAAACTACTACAAGCAACTTTATGACTGTATGACAATAAAACGGATGACCTAGAAGAAATGGACTGGTTCTTACCTATGATCTTCCAACACTGGATCAGAAAGAAATAGAAAATATGAACAGACCAATCACAAGTAGTGAAATTGAAACTGAAATTTAAAAACTTCCAAGAAACAAGTCCAGGACAAGGTGGCTTCACAGGCGAATTCTATCAAACATTTAGAAAGAGTTAACACCGATCCTTCTGATACTACCCCAAAAATTGCAGAGGAGGGAACACTCCAAACTCATACTATGAGGTCACCATCACCCTAAATCCAAAATCAGACAAAGATACCACACACACACAAAAATTACAGGCCAACATCACTCATGAACATAGACAAAAATCCTCAACAAAACACTAACAACTGAATCCAAGAATACATTAAAAGGATCAGACATAATGATTAAGTGGGATTTATTGCAAGGATGCCAGGATTTTTCAATATCTACAAATCAATCAGTGTGATACTCCATATTAACAATTTGAAGAATAAAAACTATGTAATCATCTCAATAGATGCAAAAAAAGCTTTTTGACAAAATTCAATTTATGATAAAAATCCTCCAGAAAGTGGGCCTTAACATAATAAAGGCCATACATGACAAACTCACAGCTATCATCACACTCAATGATGAAAAGTTGAAAGTATTTCTTTTAAGATCAGGAATAAGACAAGGATGTTCACTCTCATCACTTTTAGTCAACATAGCTTTGGAAGTCCTATCCAGGGCAGTCAGAAGAAAAAGAAATAAAATAAATCAAATTGGAAAAGAAGAAGTAAAACTTTCACTGTTTGCAGCTGACATGATCCCTTATACAGAAAATCCTAAAGATGCTACTAGAAAAGTACTAGAGCTCATCAATGAAAGTCTGCATTCATTCACACTTCAAAAAGTATAGAAGTGTCATAAAATAAATTCATTTAGTCAACATTATTTGAGGATATAATATATGCCAGACACTGATGAGTAATGTGGAATATTTTACATAGTCAGTTAAGTGTGGAATATAGGATAAGTACTTCATTATTTAAGTGGTTCCTGATTGGACGACAATTTATTTTGGTATCACAGTTCCTCTACTTCAGACTCTTGACATTTGGATATACAAGTTTCCTAAAAGATAGAACTGGTCTGCTCAGTATCCAAATAGGGATTTCAGCCTCTGAAATTTCCCTGACAACTATTTGACTTGTATTCCCTTGGATCATACATGTGGTCATGAAATAATTCAGAATGAAGTCTTGCCTAGAGAAGGTCTGGCAATGATTAAAAGAATATGCCTGGAATGTCTGCTTAACAGATGCTTTTACTCATGCTTATGCTATAGGAATCTTGAGAATAGAAAGGCAACTGGTTCTGTCCTTCCTGAACTAAATCGCCTGGCAATGTCGTTCATGTATTCCGCTCTTTTGAATGAGTCTCTTGGCAATAAATCAAAGGTGATAAAGTGAGTATCATCACAGATTATTACTTTTTCTTAAAAAATGTAACTTGGATAAGAAATAAGAGGAATTCTCCTACTATGATACTGTGTGGCACAACACTTGAATTGTTAGCTCTTCCTAAAACTCTAATAACTAGAGTTTTAGAGTGAAATTCACTAGGATCATTCACAGAAAAGAATATGTGCTTATAATCATAGCACCTTTTTTTTTGTTTTTTTCCAAACACAAAGCATTAAATAAGTTCTGCTGTTGTTGTTTTTTTTTTTCCATGTAGACCCCATAGGAATTGAGTTTTTTGTAGACTCTATCTGAAGATAAAACTAGAGTCAGAAAATCTATTGTCTAATGCCTCCCATCAGTGTCTACATCTAAAAGTGAGAAAAATAACATGATGATATTAATATTTCCATGTACTAATCTATAAAGACTTGAGTTCCAGATTAGATCTTCAATTCTGAAGTAAGTCATGTGACCAGATTGTGTCTCATTCTTCCAATTCTAAAAAACAAATGGGATAAACTAGATAATGTCTTGCACACTTCACAGTTCTAAAATTCTATAACTTAAATATAAAGAGGAGGAGGAAGCAGGAGGGAGGGGACATATGTATACCTATGGTTGATTCATGTTGCTGTATGGCAGAAACCAACACACTATTGTAAAACAATTTTCCTCCAACTAAAATTTAAAAAAAGAAGAGGAAAAACTCTAGGTATTTTAAATCTTTTGAACAGGTGAGAAAGATGCAATAATAATAAAAAAAAAAAAACTGGAGTATTTTTATTTCATAGTGAGGAGGGTATGTCTAGCAATCTGCAGCTTCAGTATGACCAAAGGAACTATTTACTGACAACAGCTCTAGAAAGTAAACACCGTGACTTCTCATAGATCTTACTTTATTTTCAAAAACAGAACTTCCTTGTTATCCTTCTGTTTATACAGCAATAACAACAACTAATACAACCTTTGCCATTTATTAAACACCTTCTGTGAGCATACTTCATCTTGGGAAGTTATTTTCCAACCCTGACAATAAACATAAAAAGATATCTCACTTAAGTTTTACAAATGAGAAAGAAGGAATCCAAGATCAGGTTTAAAGGAAGTGATACTTGGGCTGACTTGTGACAAAAGAGTAGGTAGTATTTGTCATCCAGAAAAGACAGAAGGACATCATAGGAAGTAACAAGAGCCAGATGAGCTGCGACATACTGTGTTTAACCTCCCTCTAGCCGTTCTGAACTGCTTATGATACAGTTCTTTTTTTTCTAAATAAATTTATTTATTTTAATTGGAGGCTAATTACTTTACAATACTGTAGTGGTTTTGCCATACATTGACGAGAATCTGCCATGGGTGTACATGTGTTTCCCATCCTGAACCCCCCTCCCACCTCCCTCCCCATCTCATACCTCTGGGTCATCCCAGGGCACCAGCCCCGAGCACACTTTCTCATGCATCGAAACTGGACTGACAATCCATTTCACATATGATAATATACATGTTTAAATGCTATTATACCAAATCATCCCACCCTCACCTTCTCCCACAGAGCCCAAAAGACTGTCCTATACATATGTGTCTCTTTTGTTGCTTTGCATACAGGATTATCATTATCATCTTTCTAAATTCCATATATATGCATTAGTATACTGTATTGGTATTTTCCTTTCTGGCTTACTTCACTCTATGTAATAGGTTCCAGTTTCATCCACCACATTACAACTGATTCAAATGTATTCTTTTTAATGGCTGAGTAATATTCCATGGTGTATATGTACCACAGCTTTCTTATCCATTCGTCTGCTGATGGGCATCTAGGTTGCTTCCATGTCCTGGTTATTATAAACAGTGCTGCGATGAACATTGGGGTGCACGTGTCTCTTTCAATTCTGGTTTCCTCAGTGTGTATGCCCAGCAGTGGGATTGCTGAGTCATATGGCAGTTCTATTTCCAGTTTTTTAAGGAATCTCCACACTGTTCTCCATAGTGGCTGTATTAGTTTGCATTCCCACCAACAGTGTAAGAGGGTTCCCTTTTCTCCACACCCTCTTCAGCATTTACTGTTTGTAGACTTTTGGATAGCAGCTATTCTGACGCATGAGATGGTACCTCATTGTGGTTTTGATTTCCATTTCTCTGATGATGAGTGATGTTGAGCATCTTTTCATGTGTTTGTTAGCCATCTGTATGTCTTCTTTGGAGAAATGTTTGTTTAGTTCTTTGGCCCATTTTTTGATTGGGTCATTTATTTTTCTGGAATTGAGCTGAAGAAGCTGCTTGTATATATTTAAGATTAATTCTTTGTCAGTTGCTTCGTTTGCTATTATTTTCTCCCATTCTGAAGGCTGTCTTTTCACCTTGCTTATAGTTTCCTTCGTTGTGCAAAAGCTTTTAAGTTTAATTAGGTCCCATTTGTTCATTTTTGCTTTTATTTCCATTACTCTGGGAGGTGGGTCACAGAGGATCCTGCTGTGATTTATGTCAGAGAGTGTTTTGCCTATGTTTTCCTCTAGGAGTTTTATAGTTTCTGGTCTTACATTTAGATCTTTAATCCATTTTGAGTTTATTTTTGTGTATGGTGTTAGGAAGTGTTCTAGTTTCATTCTTTTACAAGTGGTTGACCAGTTTTCCCAGCACCACTTGTTAAAGAGATTGTCTTTTCTCCATTGTGTATTCTTGCCTCCTTTGTCAAAGATAAAGGTGTCCATAGGTACGTGGATTTATCTCTGGGCTTTCTATTTCGTTCCATTGATCTATATTTCTGTCTTTGTGTCAGTACCATACTGTCTTGATGACTGTAGCTTTGTAGTAGAGTCTGAAGTCAGGCAGGTTGATTCCTCCAGTTCCATTCTTCTTTCCTAAGATTGCTTTGGCTATTCAAGGTTTTTTGTATTGCCATACAAATTGTGAAATTATTTGTTCTAGTTCTGTGAAAAATACCGTTGATAGATTGATAGGTATTGCATTGAATCTATAGATTGTTTTGGGTAGTATAGTCATTTTCACTACATTGGTTCTTCTGATCCATAAACCTGGTATATTTCTCCATCTATTTGTGTCCTCTTTGATTTTTTAATCAGAGTTTTATAGTTTTATATATATATATATATATATATATACGTCTTTTGTTTCTTTAGGTGGATATATTCCTAAGTATTTTATTCTTTTTGTTCAATGATACAGTTCTAAAAACACACCCAATCCTTCATGCCTCCATATATTTTGTGTTTATGGTGTTCCTAATGAAATGTCCTTCCATATTCTGACTATCTCACAAGAATATGTCATATTTTCTGAATTAGCTTAAGC
This sequence comes from Muntiacus reevesi, assembly GCF_963930625.1. Lineage (NCBI taxonomy): Eukaryota > Metazoa > Chordata > Mammalia > Artiodactyla > Cervidae > Muntiacus > Muntiacus reevesi. The sequence continues at coordinate 118,868,637 of NC_089249.1, read as the reverse complement.
ACACTAAGGTCCCTTTAGGAAATAGTAGCATATATCAGTAAATTAGAAAATTACTTCTTCCTACTTTATCTCAATTCATCATATATAACACATACTTACTGAAAGTATATAATATATAAGGCATTTACTTAATGCTGTGTGAGACAGTTTTCTGTTGAGATACTTCAAGTAAAAAATAATTATGGTATGAAGCAATAAATTGAAAACCACAATTCTGAAGATAAAGGATTAACAGAGGAAGCAATTGAATCTAATTGGGTAGGAAAAGCAGGAAAGACTTCAAGGTTGAGCAAATGATTTAAGATGGGTCTCAGAAGTTGATGCTAGGCTGACAATAGGAGTAGGAAAGAGATGGTCTTCAGAGGTGATAGAAACAATGCCATAAATAAGGGGGTTACATTTAAGGTATGTTGAATGCTCCGGTTTGGCCTAGTAAGTTGGGAAGTGTGAGAAATAAAGTTAAGTGAGGTATACATTGTGGGAGGTTTTTAAAGTCAGGGTGAGAAATTCTTACAGCCTACATTCTTAGGTCTTTTATACACTGATTCCTGCCTGCCCTGCACCGCCCCCCCCCTTATAATCTGCTGTGTTCTGTCCCCCTGGTATTTCTGGAGAAGCTTGCATTATCTAGGTCTTTCCTGATTTTAGTGACTATACCAGAAAAATATAGATTTTGTCATACAGTTTTTCCAAAACCCATTAATTAGAACCCTCCCCCTGAAATTGAGCTCTATATCCCAGCAACTATCTTGGTATCTGGAACTGAAGAAATGAAAGGTTATAGTCTTACACAGTTTTCTATAAAACACAAAGCTGGCTGTATTTATGATTGGAATAAAATCCAGATTTCACTTATTTTTCCTATAGTAAAAAAGAAAAAAAAAGAGCATTAAAGGTTCCATAAATATTTATGAGCAAAAATGCTGTGATACTCTTCATTAGGCTGCTATGTTGAACTGATGAAAAAAGAAAAGATGTTTCAAAAACAGAAGATAGAGTGAAAATGAAAAAAATCTCATTCTAATGGGGAATACAGGCTTAATGACATTTCCTTAGAATTTTTTCCAAAGTAATGAAACAAAAACTCATGAAAACTTAATATGTGGAAATTCTTTGACCCTTAAAACAGGACTTCAAAAAACAATGCATAATGTTCAGAAAAATGTTTCTAGTGAACATGTACATATAAAGAACATTTTTCATTGTTCTTAGAAAATGTTTCCTTTTAAGATTCTTTAAGTATCTGTTAAGGAAAACAAACTATAAATCTCAGTAGGTTACTTTGGATGTACATGTGCTCTATATAAATGCAAATTAATTCACCATGTTCACACATAATATACAAAATCAATACCTGACAGCAATCTGAATATGTTTTCTGATTTGAAAACACATTTGTGTTTAGTGATTTTTTTTTTAAGAATAAATGACTTATAAAGCAGAATTGCATATGGCAGATTGATTTAATCAAACTAATGTATTCCAAATAAAATTCTAGAAAAGGAAAGGGCAATTAAAGCTTGTCAGCCAAATCCTGACCACTGTCTGTTTTTGTATATAAAGTTTTACCCGGAACACACCCAGACTCATTCACTTACTTGTTGTCTATGACTGCTTTTGTACTCCAACAGCAGACTTGAAGCATGGTGACAGAAATTGTATGATCCCAAGCCTAACATACATAGTATTTGGTCTTTTATAGAAAAGTTTCTGATTCTTGTTCTAGGATAAATGTAAATCTTAAATTTCAAAATGTCGTTACATTGAATATGTAGATCTTACTTTTTTTAAAGTCAGAACCACAAAGATTTTTCACTAGACTTATTCTCAGATTATAATTCTGCATCTACCTTCTTTAGGAGTGGCAGCACCTTAACCCTGGTCTCTATCACTACTTCCATTAGTCCATCCTATTCTTTGATATAAGTTTGAGGTATTATCCTTCTTATAAATCCTGAGCATAAAAACATCACTAGATATCTTTGCTATTTTTATGCATTAACATCTAAATAAAAAGTAGACAGTGCACTACTAAGAAAAGAAAACAGTGTAGTTTCTATGTAAACACAGGTCCAAGGGAAGTCCCTCTTCCAACCAAAATATCACCTCTAGATTCTTTCTTTAAAAAATTTAGAGTTGCCGTTTCTTCAAAAGCAGTGATTACCACTTTATTACGGTATACCTACCTAAAAGAATAGGAACACAATTTTAGTCAAACAAAGCAATAGTTTCTCTATCAGCATATATATCTTTATGATAGTTGTCAAACAAGTTTTAATTCCCTGTCTTAGAGTATATTACATAACAGAACTAGCATTTGGGTGCATCTGTGTGTAGAATTCTTTACTCATTTTCTAGAATTTAAATCACTTAAGGATCAAGTCTTATTGTATATCTAGCACACAGAAGTGTTCAATAAATATTTTTTAATGATAGAATAAGTGAAAGTTTACTAGTGTCTTTCATTTTTGGGGGGCTGTAAGAAATCGCAATATCTTTCTAGAACACAGTACATGATGAACATGCAAGATACACATATTTGTAGACAACTAATTTCCTTCAAATCATAGGATATTAGTTTTTAAACCTATTAGAATTCTGAATCTTCCTGTCCCAGGTTCAAATACAAAATTATATTTTAAGCATTTTAAACAAAATTCCTTAGGAGTAAATCCTTGAAAGCCAAAGGAAACCAAAAAATGCTTTTTTTTTTTTTAATCAATTCTAAAATAAAGTGATCAAGTTTATATTTTCTTAGGAGGCTAATAGGCTTATTGCCCCAGGCCGTATACACACTGAATGTTTACATCTGAAAATGAGTGACACTTTTTTTGTATTTGAAGGCACAAAGTCCCATTAGAATTTCTCTCTTATATGAATCCTTTGAAGCAGTTTTTTCTTAATTTGGGCAATCTGAGAAACTTTATTAGACTAAGAAGAGTACTTTTGTTTATTACTCTTTAATATAATATGCATGATAAATACCTTGTTCCCTATATTACTCCATATATGTTGGATCTTATTCCTTTTCCCAGAAGATTTTACTTTTTAATAGTCACTTAATGTATATTTAATAAGGATAAAAGAAAAATATAAATAACATAAAATTAAGTACACAAACCCTTATATTCTTGGCTTTCGCTAACTTTTGTGTTTTTAGCTTGTAACACAGATCATGTATATCATTCATTTCACCATAGACAGAAACTTTGGCCTTTAAGCTTTTATATTATAATCATGTGAATTTTTAAAATATTTTTGTTGGTTTATCCTTAATAACCACTTACATGTGATTTAATCTTGGTGTACCCCATACGACATTTGATTTTGTGATATGAACGATCTTCTATAGTCTTCATTTTTCCCATACGCTTTAACTTTCATAGCTGTAGAAAAAAGTTCTACATCTAATATAGTATTTTCTATTTTCCTAGTATTTACTTTGCTTTGTACAAAGAGATGTCATAAATATCAAGAAAATAACATACTTTATAGCCACAAAGACTCAAAATCCTTCCACCTTTGTAAGCACCTCAACTGCTCCTAGAAATTTCTTGACTCCAGTTTCTTAAATTTCTGATGTTTGAGATTTAAAAGCTATTGACATCTCATTTCTAAAGTAATAGTTCAACTTAGAGTTACCTGCACCTGGTTTTTAGAGAATGGCAGGGTTAGTAGAAGTGTTTATTTTCATTCACTTCCCTTTAATTGATCTGAAATTGTAACTTTCTATATCTTCTCTGTTCATATCCACTAATATATCTACAATGTTTCATGTGTCTTATCTTTTAATTTCACTGACTTATACTTTTTTCTACTTTTCTAGACTTTCACAGACTTAATGGTATAGTGAAATTAACTCACTTAATTGAGTAAGTGATGCTATTAAAACATTTCAAAGATGATAAATGTCAAATACACGATCCTAAGTCATAAAAATTTTAACACATCCAGGTCTTTGAGACACTAGTCAAGTCATGATGTGGTGCTTGGTACCCCATACTTTTCAGCTTCATACTGTAATAATAGGATGTATTCATTAGAAAGCAAACTAGAATCTTCACCTTGAGGAAGCAGGATGATGTGGAAAAGTTAGTCATCACTTCTTTGCAATCTCAGCTCTGCTACTTTGCTATCTGACCTTGGACAAGTTTAACTTCTCTGAAATAAAAGTTTTCTCTTGTACAAGAAAGGAATAATTATTTCCTAGGGTCTTGTAAGGATTAAAAGGTATAATGTATGACAAATTATAAATTTTAAATAAATTGTAGCTATTTTATCATATTCAGGTAATCATTCTTCTTGTGATGGGATGTGTCATAGATAGACATTTCATTTTATTTTCCACTCTCTGAGAAAAATTATCATGCCCTGTGATACAGGAGATATACACCGATTTGCAGTTGTGCTACAGGTATGTGCAGCTTGAAAGCAGAAGGGAGATGACATTTTTTAAGGCAAACACATTGAGTTTACAGAGGCCCTACAGAAGAGCAATTATTAAATAATATAATTTTACTTTGTTCTTTCTTGAGTAAATGGTGCCATCATCTCTGGCACTTCTCCATAGGGAAATGTGAGTCACTTTTTATGATTTAAGTATGCTCAGTCCATAGGGTTGCGAAGGCACAACTGAGCACACACCGTGTCCGTATAAAGCTACCATTTTCTTCTTAATGAAAGAAAGAATGGAACTCATTAAGTAAAATCAACTTGTATTAAGTCTGATAATAATGCTACCAGAGAGCAGGAAAACTAACCACTGTATCAAATGAGATTTTGTGTTGAGGACTTCTAAAATATTTTCTTCCAGATCCTTTAAATCTTTAATAATTCCATTGCAAATAATTCCATTAAATTACATTTCAGTACTTCTCAGAAACCAGCAGTATTTGATAATACTTTAATTGCCAGCTTGGCCTATGGGATTACATAGTAAAATTTTATTTTGTCCTTTTCTAAGCTTTTCTAACCACTGATTCACAAGGTATGCACTTCGAGGTTCCATTTGAAAACAGGACAAACTGATGATTGCTTGACACAGAGAAAAGAACCTTAGAACTGGAATTAGAAAATTCACATTTGCTTAATAGCTGTATGAATTGAATCACATCAGATAACTTCAAAAAGTTTCCGTTTCCTCATTTAAAGAATGGCAATAAGATTTATCTTACAAGGATTGTTTTAAGATTAAATGAGATAATAGGCCTTCAAAAAATAGATTTCTTTTCATTTCTTCCTCTGACTCCACCTCTACTTGGACTTGAATGAATTAATTATAATCCACCTTAGAATCAACCATCATAAGTTCTATGATTCTAAAGGTTTTAGAATGAGAACCTGATTTTGAGGATTATCCATGGCCTTTTCTCTTCCTTTCTGTTCATCAGTCATTCACTATTAAACACTACCACACTAGAGGACAGGCAGAAAAACAGAGAGGACACAGTAGATTGCATGTGAAATCTTACTAATATCCATAAATTAAAGAGTAAATGAGGTGAAATCAAATAGTTGGATTTTAAGACATATAAAGAGAGTCTGTGGTCAGCCTATAGGACAACCATGAGAAGCTCTTCAAGTAGGCAGAAAAATGGCATGTAAATTTCATGTAATCAAGATCACTTTATGAAAAAAATTCAAAATTCTATCTTTAAAATAACAGATTAGAAAAAGGTCTTGAGAGTGACTGCTGATCATTTTCCAAAGACAAACTAGTTTCCTGTTTTTGAAAAATGCCCACATAGTATCATCAACAATAAAGAAAAAATAAGAAGCTATCCCATTAAAGAAGGTTGTAGAGTCACTGACTGAAATATTTAGTTTAGTTCTATTTGTTTCAACTCCAGAAAGACATAATGAAACTGGAGGACAGCCAGAAAAAAGAAGCCAAATTGGCAGGTAAGGGAAGAACAGAAAACATTACAATTCTTAGAAAACAGTCATAGATTCTTAGGACTGGAATTATCCTTAGACATCGTATATACTAATTCCTTATGTTTCCAGAATATTGCTAATGAATCATAACTAGCTGAATTACCATAAGTCTATCACATGCTGGAGACTAATCAGAATCATTCCTTTTTACTGCAGCCTTTGTCCGAACTACCACCTTAAATACATCTCAAACACATCCACTTATCTCCACTGCCATCATCTGGCCTATCATTTTTCTCTTTCAATTAATCTAATGCGATAGGTATCTAAATGGTTACCCTCTTACAGTTCTGCTCCTCACAGCCAAGCTCCAACTTCCCAATCCACTGCAACAGAGGGATCTTAAAACAAATTAAATCATGTCATTGGCTTACTTAGAATACTTCAATGATTTTCCATCTACTTTAGGATCAATTCCAAAATAATAAACACAGCCCTGAGTGCTTGGCTCCTGCCTCCCTCACTGCTACCACCTAATATTGCTTTTTCCTTGGCTCACCAAGTCTATCCACACTGGCTTTCTTCAGTTCCTTAAAAGTTAAATGCTTTCCCATATAGAACCATAAATATAAGAATAACCACCACCACAACCATTACAGCTAACATTTTATCATGTTTTCAGTATGTGACCAGCTCTGTGCTAAATGCTTTAAGTGTATTGTATGTATGGGAAGTTATGTTATATTGCACATTCCAGGAACAGTGTTTCTCCCCACTCTTCCACAGCCAACTCATACCATTCTTTATGGTCACAGATCATATGGCATTTCCTCAAAACAGTCCTTTCATCCCCAGATCTAAATTTGGCAACTGACACAGTGCCTTAAAATTTTCCTCTGTAGAATGTATCACAGTTATGATTATATAATTTTATGATATTATTTTTAATGTCTGTCTAACCTCTAATAGACTATAAATTTCATGAAGGCAGGGATCAAATGTTCAATAAATATTCCTGAGTGTAAATATCTGCTGAATCATTCAAATCTAAGAATGAGATGCTGAATCACTCTATGGAAGAATCTGAGTGTTAAAAATCCTATTAAAATATTATTGTCTACAAAGAAAGCTTGTTCCTTTATAATGCCTAAATCTTATAATGTCTGTTTCCTTATAAGGACTGTATACTATTTTAATTCTGTTCTCTTGACCAATACTGAAAAAGTATATTGTATTCCCTTTTGTAGCTCTTCAAATACTTTCAGCCTGGAGAGTTAAAGACAGAGAGAACTAGCAATTAAGGTGAGATAATTCCAGATTTATTCATAACAAAAAGTTAGAATGCAGAGGACAAGGAGGTATCTTTTGAAATTAGAGACTTATTTATGGCATATATATAGAAATTAATTCTTTGCCTATAGTAAATAAATGTAAGACATATACAGACATGTAATATAGATGGGACTACTCTGTTTGCCACTATCACAAACTGGGTTCTATTTTGTATAAATCTAGAAAGAAACACAACCAGAGGAGATCCAATTAAATGACAATTCAGAAGATTTGGGAAAAGTAATTAGCTATGCAATTACAACTAACCTTAGATATCCTCAAATTATTAGACTGACATTGTGAAGTACAACTGTATTTTCCCATATCTCTTGAGAATTTTACCGAACTTTGGATTAGATGAACTATATTTCTAAGATTTTGAAGTCAATACAAAAAAATAAAAGTTGGGAATTACCAAGAACGATAAATATTTTTTAGACATTTTACATATACATATATACATATATATGTTAATTCAATATAGCCACTAAAGTTTTTCAAAAGACTTTATCTCCCATCCTTAATGAGAAGATGGAATCTCAAAGTTGGAATGGTCTTTTTGTTTCATAACTTATTTGATGCCTAAACTGCCCTATAAAATCTAGGCCAAGTGGCTTTCAGCTAACAGTAAAATATCCCCAGCTATGTTAGCTAACTTTATGGAAGTGGGAGGATCTTTTTGCATCATATATGCATATCAAATCATTATATACACTTTAAATATCTTAAAATTTCATTAGTCAATTAAACTTCAATAAAACTGGGGAAAAAATCCCCAGCAAGATATAAAGCTTTGAATTTTGAGCTATGGGTTTAAATCTTAGTTCAGCTACTGATAAGCTACAAGACTTTAAACAGATTACTTACTATGCTTCAGTTTATTCATTTCAAAAACCAGAATAACAAAATGTGCTTTTAAAAACTGTTTGAGAATTAAATGAATGCCACAATATAAAATATCACTTAGCATTATCCCTGGCACATAGTGAATAATCGACAATTGTTAATTTCCCTCCAATAACAGAAATCTACCACCTGCCAAGATAGTCCATTTCCTCTTTGGATAGCACTGATGATAGGTTCCTACACTATGTAGAACCAGCCCATTTTAAACTAAATAAAACTTAGAAGTCTGATATATGTTATTTGAAGAAAATATGTTTTTCATTAATATTTTAAGTTTGGCTATAAATTCTAGTTTATATATTTTTTATGCAATTTGTCACTCAGAAATGCAGAATTTCATTTCTTTAAGCTGAATTTTTAAAAATCTGAATGACAGCGAAATACAAATCACATCCATATTTGATAAGGAGCCTTAAATAATTGAATTGATATAAATACTCCATTGAAATTTCCCTTTTTGGTTAAAAAAAGGAACAAAACATTCACTTTCTAGCACCTCAAGATTAAATGGTATAACAACGATCTTTTAAGACTAAGAGATCATCTCCTTATTTTTAATAATAATTCATGATAAAAATTAAGACTATAAAAATGTATTGTTTTACTATCAGACTAGAAAATATATTTAATTATTTAAGCTTAGAAAACAATTTTTTAGAAAATTTTATCTTTAAGTTGTAAGATAGGTTACAGAACATTGTATTTGCTCATCCTACCTACTAAATAAATATTGATATTAAACAGTATCACTTTCTTTGTGATAACCCAGCACATACTGTACATAAATTCACTTGACTCTTATTAATTTAACTTACCACTTTATATGTTATGTAGGTTCATTTCTTTTTTTTTTTTTTTTTTTTTTTTTTAATATTATTTTATTAGTTGGAGGCCAATCACTTTACAACATTTCAGTGGGTTTTGTCATACATTGACATGAATCAGCCATATAGTTACATGTATTCCCCATCCCGATCCCCCCTCCCACCTCCCTCCCCACCCGAATCCTCAGGGTCCTCCCAGTGCACCAGGCCCGAGCACTTGACTCATGTATCCCACCTGGGCTGGTGGTCCGTTTCACCATAGATAATATACATGCTGTTCTTTCAAAACATCCCACCCTCACGTTCTCCCCCAGAGTTCAAAAGTCTGTTCTGTATTTCTGTGTCTCTTTTTCTGTTTTGCATATAGGGTTATCGCCACTATCTATCTAAATTCCGTATATATGTGTTAGTATACTGTAATGTTCTTTATCTTTCTGACTTACTTCACTCTGTATAATGGGCTCCAGTTTCATCCATCTCATTAGAACTGATTCAAATGAATTCTTTTTAACTGCTGAGTAATATTCCATGGTGTATATGTACCACAGCTTCCTTATCCATTCATCTGCTGATGGGCATCTAGGTTGCTTCCATGTCCTGGCTATTATAAACAGTGCTGCAATGAACATTGGGGTGCACGTGTCTCTTTCAGATCTGGATTCCTCAGTGTGTATGCCCAGAAGTGGTATTGCTGGGTCATATGGCAGTTCTATTTCCAGTTTTTTAAGAAATCTCCACACTGTTTTCCATAGTGGCTGTACTAGTTTGCATTCCCACCAACAGTGTAAGAGGGTTCCCTTTTCTCCACACCCTCTCCAGCATTTATTGCTTGTAGACTTTTGGATAGCAGCCATCCTAACTGGCGTGTAATGGTACCTCATTGTGGTTTTGATTTGCATTTCTCTGATGATGAGTGATGTTGAGCATCTTTTCATGTGTTTGTTAGCCATCTGTATGTCTTCTTTGGAGAAATGTCTGTTTAGTTCTTTGGCCCATTTTTTGATTGGGTCGTTTATTTTTCTGGAATTGAGCTTCAGGAGTTGCTTGTATATTTTTGAGATTAATCCTTTGTCTGTTTCCTCATTTGTTATTATTTTCTCCCAATCTGAGGGCTGTCTTTTCACCTTACTTATAGTTTCCTTTGTTGTGCAAAAGCTTTTAATTTTCATTAGGTCCCATTTGTTTACTTTTGCTTTTATTTCCAATATTCTGGGAGGTGGGTCATAGAAGATCTTGCTGTGATTTATGTCGGAGAGTGTTTTGCCTATGTTCTCCTCTAGGAGTTTTATAGTTTCTGGTCTTACATTTAGATCTTTAATCCATTTTGAGTTTATTTTTGTGTATGGTGTTAGGAAGTGTTCTAGTTTCATTCTTTTACAAGTGGTTAACCAGTAGAGAATATTATAGTTGGCTTTTTCCCATAGCAAAAAAAAAAATTATCCCTAACATATCTGATTCAAAAACAACATGAGCTGCCCTTCTACAATAATGTTAATTTAAACAAGTTAAACTTTTTGAGAAAAGAAATTATGTCTTTCTTTGAATAATCTCACGGTTAACTCCAACCTTCCAAATATAAAGGAAACATTTTCCACCTATTATAATATTTAATGGCTTGATAATTTGTAGCTTTTTAATCATGAAAAATGTTACAGTCAAACATAGCTTGAGATGATCAGAACTAAAGGTAAAGATCCAATATTAGAAACTAAAAGGTTCCTGAGATCACGAATGTAATTTGTATTGGATGAAAATATTATCTGTGTTTTCCCTCATTTCTTTTTTGTATAGTAGGTTTTACTTGCCACATAATAAATGACTTTACATTTGTAGTGGATAAGTATTTTGTATTCTGAATTTTATAAGCATAGATCATGGCTAACATGATTCCTAAAAATGCTCATGAGAGGATTTAAAAAGTGAAAATAAGAGCATAAAATAAGCTTACTGTTTCACCAATCTTCCCAATGTTTCCTTGCTCTCCTACTTCTCCCTGTTAATAAAGAACATAAAGTTGAAAAAAGCATTAATTTTCAAACAAGAATACTCTCAACATTGCTCCTGTTTTCATCTTAATGTAAGTATCTAATTATAATCTATAAAATTAACAAAGGAATTTTCAGTTTATCAAAACTCTGTTACAGTATTTATGTAGGATATAGTCTTTGCTCTCTTTCCATTCAAATACTAGTAACCTGTTTTCTTAAACTACATTCTTCTATATCTGAATTTTAATCCCTTTTAAAACACTTTTACAAATAAAATTTTAAAAATAAAATATCTACTGAGGCATACTCTATAAAGGGTAGAGTGGTAGGCGCTGTAGACGATATTAAGAAAATCAAGCCCTTGCCCACAGGGACCCTCTTTGCTTCAGTAGATAAGGTATCTCATGACGTTGAGCAGAACGAGCCAACAGAACACACTCCACAGGAAGGAGCAAAGGAGTTCAGAGGAGCAGGCACCGTGTGGGAGAGTGCGGCTAGAGCTGGCTTCACCGCAGTTCATAACTTTAACCACAGTTCTGCTGTCCCTAAAGCTCTGAAAATCCAAAGTTTTTCACATCACATTTGGTGGCAAACTTGACCTAGCCTGTGTGTATTTGGTAGCAATGCTTCGCCTGACCCAAGTCAGAGAAAGTTAGTTTGATTAATTTGAACATCGTTACATTTCACCATAGAAACACCAATGTGTCTAATTATGGTTTTGCTGTCCCATAGCCTGCTGGCAGTGTTAAGTAAGACACAGTACGTATACCATACTACCTTATCAGAAAAACAAATGACCCAATCAAAAAATGAGCAGAAGACCTAAACAGACATTTCTCCAAAGAAGACATACAGGTGGCCAATAAACCTGTGAAAAAATGCTCAACATCTTTCATTAATAAAGAAAGGCAAATCAAAATCATCTCACACTGATCAGAAAAACCATTATAAAAAAATCTACAAATAAGAAATGGTGGAGATGATGGAGAAAAGAGAACCCTCTTACACTGTTGATGGAAATGTAAACTGATATCAAGCCACTATGGAGAAGAGTATGGAGATTCCTTAAAATATTAGCAATAAAATTACCTTATGACCCAGCAACCCAAAACAGAATATGCCTTGAGAAAATCGTATTTCAAACAGACACACATACCCCAATATTCTCTGCAGCACTACTTACAATAGCTAGGACACGGAAGCAGCCCAGATGTTCACCCATTGACAGATGAATGAATAAACAAGTTGTGGTATTACACATATGTACAATTGAATACTACTCAGTCATACAAAGGAACAAATCCGAGTCAGTTCCAGTGAGGTAGGTGAACCTAGAACTTGTTATAGAGTGAAATGAGTCAGAAAGAAAAATAGTGTATATTAACACAATATATATGGAATGTAGAAAAATGGTACTGATGAACGTATTTACAGGGCAAGAGTAGAGATGCAGACATAGAGAACAGACCTGTGGACACAGTGGGGGAAGGAGAGGGTGGGATGAATTGAGAGAGTAGCACTGAAACCTATACCCTACTATATGTAAAACAGATAGCTAGTCGAAGTTGCTCTGTAACACAGGAGGCTCAACTCAGTGCTCTGTGATAACCTAGAGGGGTGGGGTCGGGTGGGGGTGGGAGGTTTAAGAGGGATGGGACGTATGTATATTTATGGCTGATTCATGTTGTTGAATGGCAGAAATCAATACAAAATTGTAAAGCAATTACCTTCCAATTAAAAATAAATTTATAAAAATCTAAACATCAGTGGCTTCAAATAATAAATTGTGAAACTGTATTTCATAACTGTATTTCAAACTATATGAGTTGGGTCCTGGATGACTTTTACACTGGTCATGAGAAAGGGTCACTTTCAGTGGTGAGGAATGCCATGAAGAAAGCCCAAACAAAGGCACAAACTAGCGAAAAGTAGTTTAGGGTGCCATGTATAATTAATCTGACAAGAATGCACATTTTATTTATATCGGAGATAGGAGATTAAACTATTACCTGATTATTTTGCAGTGTGGGACAGTTAAACTCACCAAACAATATTGTAGTTACTCATGATATGTAGCTATTCAGCACTTGAAATTAACTGGTCTAAGCTGAAGTGTGATATAAATATAATACACACACTGTATTTCAAAGACTTTGTACAAAAATCTCATTAATAACTTTAATACTGATAACATGTTGAAATGATAATATTTTTATATCTTGGGTTACACAAAATATATTACTAAAATTAAACTCTCCTATTTCTTTTCACCTTTTTATTGGGGCTCAACATCTGTGATTCATATTTTATATTCTATTGGATGGCGCTAAATTTTAGCACTGAAACCTAATACTCATATAGGTAATCGGTTTGAAATAAGCTTTCAAAGGCTACAAAAACTTGCTTTTCTATTTCTATATACATTTATATAAATAGTAAATAAATAAAGCATTATATAAATAAAGCTTTGAATAAAGCATTGTAGTAGTATGTTGAAAGTCCTAGTTTTTAAGAGTTCATTAGACAGCTTTTATAGAAAATTTGTGGCAGGATTTTATATTTATATACACAATATATATGTGTGTATGCATATGTGTGTGCATTTGAGTCAGTTCTAACGGGTAGATGAACCTAGAGCCTATTATACAGAGTGAAGTAAGTCAGAAAGAGAAAGATAAATATCATATACTAATGCTTATATACGGAATCTAGAAAGATGGTATGGAAGAATTTATTTGCAGGGCAGCAACAGAGAAACAGACAAAGAGAACAGACTTATGGACACAGGGAGAGGGGGGGAGAAGATTCTCACCTTCTCTCACCTGTATGGAGAGAGTAACATGGAAACTTACATTACCATATGTAAAATAGATAGCCAATGGGAATTTGCTGTATATCTCAGAAAACACAAGCAGCAGCTCTGTATCAACCTAGAGGAGTGGGAGGGGGAGGGAGATGGGAAGGAGGTTCAAGAGGGAGGGGACATATGTATACCTGTGGCTAATTCATGTTGAGGTTTGACAGGAAGCAACAAAATTCTGTAAAGCAATTATCCTTCAGTCAAAAAATAAATTAATTAAAAATAAATAAATAAATAAATAATCCCAATAGGAAAAAAATAGTTCATTAGACAGTTTTTATAGAAAATTTGTGGCAGGATTTGATTTTATATTTATATACACAATATATATGTGTGTATATATATATGTATGCATATATAGATATAATTAAAATAAAAACTTCTACTTAATGGTCCTCTCAAATTCCAATTAGAGAGATGAACCCTTTGTGATACATAATCTTAAGGGAGGTCTGTGATAACAGGCAGAAAGCAAAAGTTGCTTGCAGATTATTACCTACATTACTGCTTGCGTTTTCAGACAGCTTGAATGTAGGAGGTGAGTTGTCTTTGAGGATGAAAAGAGACAGAGAGGAATAATTCCTGCAGGCCTACGGAGAGAACAGAGATCCTAGGTTCTGTGAAAGGTGGTGGCTCTTAACAATCTCCCCCCAGAGTTCCAGGTTCTCCCAAGGGAGTGACAGATCTAGGAAATAGCTATATGATATTCCAAGGAAGAAATTGGAGGGACAAGTATGAGGACTGAACTGTAAAGAACTTTCTTCACTTCCTAGGTAACACGGATGCCACCCAGATGCTGAGGTAACTCTAGGGAGGAGGCAGGATATCAGTAATGACTGAGATTTGTTTCCTGCCAGTTTGACTGGATGGTAGCTCATGGTGATTTTCTAGTTGCTTGGTAGTACAGGGATTAATTACAGTAAAAGATAATTAAGACTTCTATTTATAAATACCATGCATTTATTTTCTGGGAGTTTTTCTATGTAACTCGAGAGTCAGGTATAGATACTGCCAGACATGCTGACACATTCAAAAATATTTTGGCTCATATTTATTATTGACTTCAAAGAGTGTTGTTTATTTTCCCCTTCATCTCCAGTATAATAAAAATGAAGAGTTTAATATAAATAATGAGCTCTGAACTCTAGATTTAGGAAATAAAGCAATAAATCTCTGATACAATTCAATTTTTCATTAAATTTTAAATTTGTACTGATCACCAATTCTCATAAGTTAGTTTCTTTCAGACCTTACTTAATGCTATACATGAAAAACCACTGCATTACTTTGTATTTGTTGGTGTTACTAAAAATCACATAAAACTTCAACACAAGGCAAAAAAGTTGGTCGGTAGTACATTTTTTAAATGTTATAAAATCTTAAAAATACCCAGTGATGATCTAGAGTATGTACTTAAACTCACTGTATACTTTCAGTTAAAGGACCCAGATTTAGTGAAGATACACAAACACATTTTTTAAATGTAGATTTAAAAATTATAGACTTTTGACTTGTAGATTTCTACCAGTGGAACAGACAGTCCCTAAAGTTATAGTTTATTATCCTATGCGCATGCATGCTAAGTCACTTCAGTCGTGTCTGACTCTCTGCGACCCTTTGGACTGTAGCCTGCCAGAATCCTCTGTCCGTGGGATTCTCCAGGCAAGAATCCTTGAGTGGGTTGCCATGCTCTTCTACAGGGGATCTTCCCTAGCCAGGGATGGAATCCACATCTCCTGCTGCTCCTGCCTTGCAGATGGATTCTTTACCACTGGGCCACTGGGGAAGCCCGTTATTGTCCTATATATAACCACAAATCTTAATATTTCTTTATTAAAATATCTAATTTTATATTTATATCTAGTTACAGACATACACAAAGTCAGAGTCATAGATATTTACAGACATATACCTAGATACAGATAAAGATATAAAGACATACAGTATTTCAAATGCTGTTTGAACCAGCTTTAACATATAACTGGTTCCCTCAATTAAGGGAATTGAACAAAATCTTTGATATGTGTTCATTTTACACTGCTCTGAAAGTCATGAGTTTATCTTTCTGTAAGTTATGCTATGCAACTGGTGAGAAAGTTAGGTGCTTTACCTTCAAGCCTTCTGGTCCTGGTTCACCGACATACCCCTTTGGACCTGGTTTTCCCTTAGAAGGGAACAGGGAAAAAAAGATATGTTTAATCCTTCTTCTTCCAGAAAGTTTGCTAATTTATGAAATTCAGACTATCCTATGAGATGAAACACTTCAAAATTACTTGATAAATGCATTCTATCAAACGTATTAGCCATTCATTCTACCATGTCTGTCTACTTGCCATGCACAGTTCCAGAAACTGAGGATTGAGGAATGCACTAAATATTCTTACCTTTAGGGCTTCCCTGATAGCTCAGTTGGTAAAGAGTCTGCCTGCAATGCAGGAAACCCCAGTTTGATTCCTGGGTCAGGAAGATCCACTGGAGAAGGGATAGGCTACCCACTCCAGTATTCTGGGCTTCCCTTGGGGCTCAGCTGGTAAAGAATCAGCCCATAATATGGGAGACCTGAGTTCAATCCCTGGATTGGGAAGATCACTGGAGAAGGGAAAGGCTACCCACTCCTGTATTCTGGCCTGGAGAATTCCATGGACTGTACAGTCTATTGAGTCCCAAGGAGTGGGACACAACTGGGCGGCTTTCACTTTCACTCACTTTTATAGAGCTTACATTCTATGGAGGATGACATTAAAAAAAAAAAAAAAAAGTAAAATACATGGTATACTAGGTAGTGGCAAATTTGAAGAACATCAAATTAAGCAGGATGGGAGATATAAACTGTTGTGGGAGTTTGTTTAAAATTTTGGTAAGACTTACAAAAAAGACCTCAATGAGAAGGTGGCAATCAAGTAAAGACTTTTTAAAGGGGAAAACGTATATGGATACTTGGGGGGAGAGCATTCTAAGCAGAGGCAAAGAGCAGTGTAAAGGTCCTGAGGCAAGAATGTAGCTGGAGAGCATAAGAGAGGAGATCAGTAAGAAGATGAGGGATGAAAAGCGAATGGGGGGAGAGGAAGCCAGGTCATGAGGGCCTGGTAGATTATAGTAAGGGCTTTGGTTTTAACTCTAAGCAAGACAGGAAGTCTTAGCAAGCTTTGAGAAGTGCCAGGATCTGGGTTTTCACAGGGATCACTCTGATGTCAGAGCAGAAGCAGGGAGTCCAAAGAGGAGTCATCTGCAATAATCCATGTGAGATATGACAATGGCATAAGCAGGATGGTAATGGAGGAGGTGGGCTTCCCTTGTGGCTGGCTCAGTGGTGAAGAGTCCACCTCCCAACGTGGGAGATGCAGGTTCGATCCCTGAGTTGGGAAGATTCCCTGGAGAAGAAAATAGCAACTCACTCCAGTATTCTTGCATGGGAAACCCCTTGAACAGAGGAAACTGGTGCACTACAGTCCATTGGATTGCAAAAGAGTCCACACGACTTGGTGCCTAAAACAACAACATCAGAGGAGGCTGTGGCAAGTGGTAAGATTCTGCATATAGTCTGAAAGCAGAGCTTCCAGGAACTGTGGACAGGTCATGTGCAGAATGTGAGACAGAGAGTCAAGAATGAACTCAAGAAAGAGTTCGTTCATGTTTAACCTGAGTAAAGGATGAATGAAACAAAGTAGACCATGGGAGAACAGGTGTGAAGGGTAAATTGAAGGCTCCAGTTTTGGACATTTCCGTTTGATAGTTTTCTTAGACTTCTAAGGGGAGGGATCTGGTGGTAGTTAGTACAAGTATGGAGTTAAGGTGCAGAAGGTTCTGATCTAAACGTATAATTTTGGAAATTGTTAGCATTTGATGGCATTTAAATCCATAAGAATGGACCAGTTCATCCAGGCAGTGAGTGTAGAAAGAAAAGAGAACCCTACAAATCAATTCGTAGGGCACCCTAAAATTTAGAAGAGATGAGTGGTCATGAGGGAAATAAGGAGTATGGAGCATCATTAGAATCAATGAACTGAAATTTCTATTGGGACTGTTGGATTAGCTTACAAGAGAGAATGTAACAGAAAGAAAGGAGATGATGGTTGAGGAAGGAAAAGTTTAAAATTAAAAATTAAGAGGTTTCTGTAACTGGTAATGACAAGGTCAAGGGTTTGTCCATAGCAGTAAGTAGCTGAAGAGAATAGAGGATAAGATCCCTGGAGAAGAGAAAGTCAATATCCTGGAGTAATCTATAGTACATGGTTCCTAATACCAAATAACTGATGTCAGATTACACAAGATTTGATTAAGGAGATCATTATATCTCAACCAATGATGAACATCATACATTATGAGGTTCTCAAGAAAAAAATGAAAGGTATTTCCTGCAAGACCAATAATGACTCTTAAAATATATGTGTTGTACACACTTTAATTACTTTATGATACTGTAAACTTTCATCATGTATCCCCAAATTCTTAAAAAATTCATTTTTAGAACATGAAAAGAAGTAACTCATACATCTCCACACACTATTATCTGAAAAAATAGTTGACCAGAAAATATCTTATTTGCCTTCCATAAATTTACCAACAAACTCAGAAAACAGAAAATTTCCAAGTATTACTAAATGGTTAATGTATTTAGGTTTGTATGACATTTTGAGACACTTTATAAATAACTTGCACAAATTACTAAGACCATAAGACTGGATGAATTGAAGGAATAAGTAAACATGTAGCAGGTGTAATATCATTTAAAACATCCCTGGAAAATTTTAGTTGTAGGGCTTCCTTGGTAGCTCAGTTGGTAAAGAATACTGCAGTGTAGGAGACTAGGGCTTGATCCCTGGGTCAAGAAGATCCCTGGAAAAGAAAATAGCAACCCACTCCAAATTCTTGCCGGGGAAATCCCACAGACAGAGGAGCCTGATGGGCTCTAGTCCATGGTGTCACAAATATGTAGTAGGCATAATATAATTTAAAATATCCTTGGAAAATATTAGTTACAATATTATTTTATTTGAGGGGATTGTATTGCTATAGACCATGGAGACCACTTCATAAACCACTATAGTTTGTTTTCATTTTTCCCTTTGCTATAACTTAAACTTCGGTGTTATTAAAAAACACAAAACCATTGTTTTAAGAGAAGCATTCTTTGAAAATTATTTATGTGGTACCTACTCTTGGCCCCAGCTCTCCAAAGGATCCAGTTGGTCCTTCTTCTCCCTTAAACAAAGATCAGAACTTGTCATGACCTCATGAGATGAGTATTTAAAAAAGTAAATCCTTACTCCATTTATTCTGAAGTCTGAAGCTCTTTCTGAAATGTAATAAAAATAATACTGTGATTTTCTTATATTTTAGAACTATGTCACCCCATAACACTTAATTTTTTGTTTTATAAGCCTGTATCACATTAAAAAGGACATGTACTTTTGGATTATTTTTAAAAATTGGTAGATGATATAAGATAAACATAGAAAATTGAGAGTAGATAAGAGTGAAAGTGATTAGGGCATTGCAAAAATCAGCATTAGGAATCACTGAGGACTGTGAAATGAGGACAAACTTGACTTTCTTGGGCTCTATATCTCTGACATAAATAGATGGAAATCAGTACAAATTGTTTTTATTAAAAAATTATTAGTACAGAATCTGTTTGCTCTTGGCACATTCTGATTCTTAATTATTCAACAAATGTTTTTGAGTCTCAGTTCTTTCTTAAGCCTTAGAGATAAAGATATATCAGATCCTACACAAATGGAGCTCAATGTTTAGAGTTTCCTTTTATCTAATTTGCAGATCCAACATTTTTGAGATCAAATCAGCTATAATGTCATAAAATATAAAATTTTGTTCATTCTTCTAAGGATTAAATATTGTATGGGTAGACAAAACAGAGAAACATAAAACAAATAATATTTATACTTTATTCTCTAAGAAAATTAAAATAATAAATGTATTTATTCTATTTAACATATTTGCTAAACATACTGATTTTTTTTACCTTTAAACAAACAGTTCATATTTACCACATCTGAACACTTACAGACCTCTTAAATCATAGATCTTATTTATCTAAAAACATTTTGCTCAGTCCATAATTCAATTAAAAATAATTTATGGGTTAGAAATATAAAATAGACACAAATGGTAAATGTAAATTCTAGTACATATGAGGGAGATTATGGGCTCAGATTCTTCAGCCATTTTGTAGAGACCACTTCATAAATCACTTAGTGAATTCAGTACATTAAAATGATTCCAAATTCCATCCCATAACTGCCAATACAAAACGGTAACCTGAAATCCTCAATGGTAAAAAATTGTCCATCTAATGCAGTTTTCTTTGAGCCAAAACTAAAGTCCCATGAAAAATAAAAAAGAAAAATCTGAATTTAAAGAATTGCTGACTGGATATTTATTTTCTCCATACCTGAGTTCCTTTGAGACCAGGAGGTCCAGAAGGCCCTCTGTTTCCAATGAATCCCTGTAAAAGCAATATAAGGACACAAAGTAACTCTGTTAATACTTTTTCATTAAGCATTAGGCTCAGATGTGCAATAATATTTGATACCATTTATTTCTCATTGGGAAATTATCAAAGCGATTTGGAGGATAAATAAGCAGAAAACTGCATGTTATCCAAAAACTTGGAAAACATGATAAACTTATTTTTAAGCAATATGCTAATATTCATATAATCTGCTCACAGTATGTCACTCTTCAACTGGACCATTGTTCATAAAAAGTACTCCTAGAATTAAAGCAATAGGCCCAATTGTTAATCTGATACTAGTACAGTAAATAGTGATATATAATAGAGTGTCCACAAAGTCTGAAAACAGATGGAGAAGATATATAGTGTTTTAACATCTGTTTAGAGACTAGCAAAGTCTGGAGCACATTATTCATATGAAATGTTCTTCAACTTAATTCCTTTCTTGATAGAAGCTAGTAAAAAAGAGAGAACAATTTGCAGGAGAAAGTAACTATCCGAACACAATCATGAATTTTAAGATTAAAATACATCTTTTGTTAATCTAAATGCATGCTGTTAAAAGTCAAATGCTCTTTGAATAACAATTCATCCAGTAACCAAAACAAAAATCTTCCTATTTCAGGAAAAATTATATATCACTTATTTAACATGGCAACATTTTTCTTGTTTTGTTCTGTTCCTCTAACTAGGCAATGAGCCAAATTTTTAAGTAACTCTTTTTTAAAAGCTACATTTTGCATTATTGCTTTCAGTAAGCCTATAACCATTAAAAGGTTTAATCTAATTTTTAGCTGTAACAAATAACTATGCCAAATAGTAGATCTACCTACATGATTGGTTTTTGGTTTGGAATGGAGCAGAGTTATAAACTGCATGAGAATCTTTCCTTCATGATATATCTTGGTTTATCATTGCTATGTTCTAAACACAATAAAAAAATGAAAAACTGCTCAAGCTTAAAAGTCTATAATATATTATCACAGGCTTATTTTGTACATAAGCACTATTTAAGAAACTGCATGAGTTTAGGCAATAACCTAGCTGTTTTGCTCAGCTTCCTTATTTTTAATAGGAAGAGATGGATTATTGAAATGAATGTATACTGTTCTATATATTCATCTTTTTTTAGGCAAAAGCATCTAATTAAGCAACCTAATTTTGCTTAATGAAGTAGTCTTTCCTCATATAGTTTGAGGGGAGGGGACTGTACCCTTGACTAAATTTAAGGATGGATATGGGATAAGGACCTAAATCAGCATAATCCACATGCCTAGAAACAGTTGTGGGCTCAGTAATGAAACAGAAACCCAAGTTAGTCCAACTAAAGAAATGTTTGGCTTACGGTGGAACAATTGGGAAGATAGAATAGCATTAAGGATGACGTAAACCTAAACAGAAGGAAACCAAGAAGGGGAGAGAATCTGAGAAGGAAATCAAAGAATTAATAAATGAAGTGATTGGGTTCTAAGGATATCTTTGGGGGTCTGGGTGTAGTTGTGTTTGAATTCCTAAACTTCTCATATACAACCATATTTTAGTTGAGTTTTCATTATTTACAATCAAAGAATCTTGACTGATACAGTGACTTCTAACTCTTAACATCTAAAATGGTCTTCTAGAACTCTAAGGTTTTAATGTTCAGACTAAAGGTCAGAATGTTATGATATTTAAATTCCATCACAGAATAGTGAATGTTTAGTAATTTACTCATACGTTCATTTTTTCAACATTTTATTAATTTTCTACTACGTGTAAGGTCCAATAAAAAGCACAATAGTAGTCCTGAACTATACAAATATGAATAAGATAGACTCTTTATTCTCAATGAATTAATAATTTACTATGGGAGAGGGCACTTTAAAATAAAAACTAGAGTAAGAGTTGTAATGGAACAGAAGTATTAGCAAAGTGGAAAAGGGGACTTAGATGAAGGAGCAAAAACTTTTCTGGGGGGGATCAGAAATTTTTTAGGATGTGCAGATAACTTCATATTGAATTATGATAGGTTAACAAAAACATGTATCTAAAAATAAGTTTACCAAAAACCTACCAACAAATGTGGGGTCTCAAAAGGCATTGATTAAGATGCATTTTACATTGGAGAATATATTTAAAAAACTCAATTCCAAACCCAGAAGAGGGGCTAAGTGATCCAAGAGAACTCGATTTTGCTATTCTCTCACTCCAGCTATTTAGCCTGTGAAAGTGGCACCCTGACTAAAACCCCCCAAAAAGACCCTTTCAAGGAGGCAAATAAGCCCAGGTTCCTTTTTCCTTCCTCTTCCAAGATTAATTTATAATCTTAAAGGAATAAAAGTTGAATTAAAGGGGAACAACTAGTTACAGGCTGTTTATAAGAAATACCTCTAAAACATAAAAATGAGAAAAATTAAATTTAAAAATTAGGAGGATATATGCAAGCAATTTACCAGCCACAAAATAGCTGAGGTAGGTGGCTCAGATGGTAAAGAATCTGCCTGCAATGCAAGAGACGGGGGTTCATCCCCGGGTTGGGAAGATCCCCTGGAAAAGGAAATGGCAACCCATTGTAGTACTCTTGCTGAAGAATTCCTTGGACAGAGGTGCCTGGTGGGCTATTGTCCATGGGGTCACAAAGAGTCAGACACAGCTGAATGACTAATACTTTAAACTTTAGAGTTAATAGATTTTAGGGTAAAATAGATTATTAGCATTAAGAGGGTCATTCGATAATGACAAAAAGCTATGTTCAATTGGAAGAGAAAAACCAGAATTTTTATGCATTGAGTAACACAACTTCTAAATATATACATTAAAACTGATAAATATGAATTGAGGAATCCACTATTAGAGAGGGAAATTTTAACATATCTCTTCCATAAATTAGTAGGTCAATCAAGCTGATAAAAATTAGTAGAAACAGAAAAGACTTAAATTGAAAAATTAATAAACATGATCTAATGTCGTTCTTGTTCAGGTACTCAGTCATGTTCAACTCTTTGCGACCCCATGGGTGGCAGCAGGCCAGGCTTCCCTGCCCTTCACCATCTAATGGTTAGATACAGAAAATGGAAACCCCAAATTAGAGTTTACACAGTGTTTACAAGCATACATGAAAGATTGATGAAACCTAAAAGATATCTGCCAGAAAAGATATCAATAGTTCTATCAATTAAAAAAGTGTAGTATATCTATATAGTGAGTTACTATATAGTGAAAATGAACATGCTATAATTAACCAACTTAGAATAAGCTGAAAAGATAAGATTGAGTGAAAGAAGAAAGTAACTGAAGTATGTATGTAGTATGATTTCACTTAATTTCTAAAACAAGCAAAATAAATATGAATAGAGACATAGATGATGACAGGGAGGGAACAAAGCCTCACCCATCAGTAGACAATTGAATTAAAGATTTACCGAGCATGCCCTGCCCACCAGAGGAAGACCCAGTTTTCCTCACAGCCAGTCTCTCCAATCAGAAAGCTTGCATAAGCCTCTTATTCTCATTCATCAGAGGGCAGACAGAAGAAGCAAAAACTATAATCCCACAGTCTCCAGAATGAAAACCACAATCACAGAAAGCTAACCAATAACCATGTTATAATCACATGGATCACAGCCTTGTATAACTCAATGAAGCTACGAGGCATGGTGTGCAGAGCCACCCAAGACAGATGGGTCATGGTGAAGAGTTCTGACAAAACGCGGTCTACTGGAAGAAGGAATGGCAAATTACTTCAGCATTCTTGCCTGAAGAATCCCACAAACAGTATGAAAAGGAAAAAAGATATGACACTGGAAGATGAGACCCCCCCCCCACCCAGGTGGATAGGTGTCCAATATGCTACTAGGGAAAACAGCAGAAATAGGTCCAGAAAGAATGAAGAAACTGAGCCAAAGTGTAAATAACACTAAGATGTGGATATGTCTGGTAGTGAAAGAAAAGTCCCACTCTGTAAACAACAGTATCGCATAGGAACCTGGAATGTTAGATCTATGAATCAAGGTAAATTGGATAAGGTCAAATAGGAGATGGCAAGAGTGAACAACATCTTAGGAATCTGTCAACTAAAATGGACAGGAATGGGCAAATTTAATTCAGATGACCATTATATCTACTACCGTGGGCAAGAATCCCTTAGCAGAAATGGAATAGCCCTAATGGTCAACAAAAGAAAGCTCATAAGGCAGGACTTGGGTACAACCTCAAAAACAGCAGAATGATCTCATTTCACTTCCAAGGCAAATCATGTGACATCACAGTAATCCAAGACTATGCCCTAACCACTAATGCCGAAGAAGCTGAATGGTTCTATGAAGACCTACCAGATCTTCTAGAGCTAACACCAAAAAAAGATGTCCTTTTCATCATAGGGGACTGGAATGCAAAAGTAGGAAGTCAAGAGATACCAGGAGTGACAAGCAAGTTTGGCCTTGGAATGCAAAATGAAGCAGGGCAAAGGCTAATAGAGTTTTGCCAAGAGAACACACTGGTCATAGCAAACACTCTCTTTCAACAATAAAAGAGGCAACTCCACATATGGACATCACCAGATGGTCAATACCAAAATCAGACTGACTATATTCTCAGCATCCGAAGATGGAGAAGCTCTATTCATCCACCAAAAACAAGACCTGGAGCTGACTGTGACTGTGGCTCAGATCATCAGCTTCTCATTGCAAAATTAAAGCTTAAATTGACAAAGAAAGGAAAACCACTAGGCCATTCAGGTATTGTTGTTGCTGTTGCTCAGTTGCCAAGTCATGTCCAACTCTCTGCAACCACATGGACTGCAGCACACCAGGCCGCCCTGTCCCCTTAACATCTCCTGGAGGTTGTCCAAGTTCCTGTCCACTGAATCAGTCATGCTATCCACCCATCTCGTCCTCTGTAGCCCTCCTCTTCTGCCTTCAATATTTCCCAGCATCAGGGGCTTTTCCAATAAGGCAGCTCTTTTCATCAGGTGGCCAAAGTATTAGAGCTTCAGCTTCAGCATCAGTCCTTCCAATGAGTATTCAGGGTTGATTTCCTTTAGAATTGTCTGGTTTGATCTCCTTGCTGTCCAAGGGACTCTCAAGAGTCTTTTCTAGCACCATAGTACAAAAGCATCAATTCTTTGGTGCTCTACCTTCTTTATGTTTCAAGTCTCATATCCATACATGACTACATGACTACATTTTGGTATGACCTAAATCGAATCTCTTATATAGTGGAGGTGACAAACAGATTCAAGGGATTAGATCTGGCAGACAGAGTGCCTTCAAGAACTATGGACAGAGATTTGTAACATTTGGGTACACAGATAGTGGTGACCAAACCATCCTCAAGAAAAAGAAATGGAAGAATGCAAAGTGGCTGTCTGAGGAGGCCTTAAAGATAGGTGAGAAAAGAAGAGAAACAAAATGCAAAGGAGAAAGGAAGAATATACCCAGCTGACTGCACAGTTCCAGAGAATAGCAAGAAGAGATAAAAAATCTTAAGTGAACAATGCAAAGAAATAGAGGAAAACATTACAACGGGAAAGACTAGCAATCTCTTCATGAAAATTGCATCTTTTCATGCAAAGATGGGCACAATAAAGGACAGAATCAACAAGGACCTAACAGAAGCAGGAGAGATTAAGAAGAAGTGGCAAGAATACACAGAGAACTCAATGAAAAAGGTGTTAATGACCCAGATAATCATGATGGTGTGCCTAGAACCAGACACCCTGGAGTATGCACTGAAGTGGGCCTTATGAAACATTACTATGAACAAAGCTAGTGGAGGTTATGGAATTCCAGCTGAGCTATTTCAAATGCTAAAAGATGATGCTGTGAAAGTGCTGTACTCAATATGCCAACAAAGTTGGAAAGGGCAGCAGTATCCACAGGACTGAAAAAGGTCAGTTTTCATTCCAACTTCAAAGAAAGTCAACGCCAAAGAATGTTCTAACTACCACACAATTGCACTCATCTCACATGCTAGCAAAGTAATGCTCAAAATTCTCCAAGCCAGGCTTCAATAGTATGTGAACTAAGAACTTCCATTCCAGATGTACAAACTGAATTTAGAAAAAGCAGAGGAATCAGAGATCAAATTGCCAGAATAAGTTGGATCATACAAAAAGCAAGGGAATTCAAAAAATATCTACTTCTGCATTATTGACTACGTGACAAAAAAAAAAGGATCACAAGAGACTAATATCAGTAACAAATTGGATAACAGAAAAAACAGGTAAAATTCCTAGAAATACACAACCTACCAAAATTGAATCATAAAGAAAGAGAAAATCTGAACATAACTACAACTAGCAAGGAGACTGAATCATTAATCAAAACCTCTCAGTAAATAAAAAACCTAGGATGGTTTCCCCGGAGAAGTCTACCAAACATTTAAAAAAGAATTAATGTAAATCCTTCTGAAATTCTTCCAGAAAAGTTGAAGAGGGAATATTTTCAAAGTCATTTTATGAGGCCAGCTTTACCCTGATACCAAACCAAATAAAGATACTACTAGAACATAAAATTAGTGGCCAATATCTTTAATGAAAATAGATGTGAAAGTCCTTGAAAGAAACTAGCAATTGTGGGGTAATACAAGATGGCACCTTCTTCCATGGACATACCAAATCTACAACTATGTTTAGAACAATTACCACTGAAAAAGAACTAGCTACACAGCTTCCACACAACAGAGGATAAAAAAAAGCCTCACTGAGATAAGAAGGAGAGGTAGACATGTGGTTTCATAAAAAATTCACCTCAAATAAGCAACCCCCATAGGGAGGGATCTCATGGGTTTGGAGCTACTCCAAAATACAAGGGGTTTATGCCAAACCTCAATACCAGCACTAAAAGAATAAGGGCCCCCAAAATCTGGCTTTCAAAACTCAATGGGGCTTAATCCAAGGGAACTGGGGGCTGTGAAATCTGATATACTCCTTCTGAAGGACTCATGCATGGTTTCACACTTTCTGGGACTCACTGCAAAAGCAGTTGTTAGAGAAGTGGACCATGTGTGAAGGAGACTTATTTACTAATCTTAAAGTGACTGCTAGTGAGGCAGGTATGAGTTGGGACTTTGGGACTGAAGTGCTGATGAGCACCATTTTTGAAATTTCCCTACACCTTTATAGCACAAGTGGGTGCACACAGACACAGTCTCCCTAAAGCACAGTATTGTAATTTTTTTTGAAAGCACATTAAAAGTATCATACACAAAGATCACATGGGATTTATTCCAGGGATATAAGGAATATTCAATATTTCTGTTGAATGAAATCAACAGCATGAAATCAATCAAGGTGATAAACCACATTAACAAAATGAAACAAAACTCACATGATCATCTCAATAGATGTAAAAAAGCATTTGACAAAATTAAAATCCACTTATGATTTTAAAAAAGAAATGAGTATAGAGAGAATATGCCTCAACATAAAAGTTCATATATGACAAACATGCAGCTACATTCATAAGCAACAGTGAAAAGCTGAAAGATGTTTTTTCTAAGATTAGAAGCAATAAAAGATGCCCACTTCTGCCACTTCTAATCAACATAGAATTGAAAGTCTGAGCCATAGCAATTAGCCAAAAAATAGAAATAAATCAAAGGCATCCAAATTAGAAATGAAAAAGTAAAACTGTCACTATTTGCAGGTAATAGGGCTGCCCTGGTGGCTCAGATGGTAAAGAATCTGCCTGCAATGCGGGAGACCTGGGTTTGATCCCTGGGTTGGGAAGATCCCCTGGAGGAGGGCATGGTAACACACCAGTATTCTTGTCTGGAGAATCTCCATGGACAGAGAACCCTTTCGGGCTATAGTCCATGGGGTTGCAAAGAGTCAGACATGACCGAGTGACTAAGCACAGCATGATATATATATATAAATATCTATATATAAATTCAAAAAGACGCCACCAAAATTGTTAGAATTAATAGATGAATTCAGTAGAGTTGTAGGATGCAAAATCAATACACAGATATCTGCTGCAATTCTATACATCACAAACCAAAAAACAGTGAAGTGAACAAAATAATCCCATTTACAATTGCACCCAAAAAGAATAAAACACATAGGAATAAATTTAATCAGGAAGGTCAAAGACCTATCCACTGAAAATACACTGATGAAAGAAATTTAAAAGGACAGAAATAAATGGAAAGAGAGTCCACTACAAAACATTACTGACAGAAATTTTAAAAGACACAAACAATGAAGGGACATTCCATACTCATGGATTGGAAGGCTTAGCATTTTTAAAATGTCCGTACCATCCAACCAACAGATTCAAAGCAATCCTTAGCAAGATTCCAGTGGAATTTTATGTAAGTAGGAAAAAAAAATTCTATAATTCATATGGAACTAAAAAGGCCTGTGAACATCTACAACAACTTTGAGGAACAGTAACAAAGCTGAAGGCCTCACACTTCTTGATTTTAAAATATATTACCAAGCTAAAATAATCAAAACAGTTTAATATGAGGGAAAAAAAAACAGATATAGATCAATGGCAAGTATTCTTGTCTGGAGAACCACATGAACAGTATGAAAAGGCAAAAAGATAGGACACTGAAAAAACTCACCAGGTTGGAAGGTGCTCAATATGCTACTGGAGAAAAGTGGAGAAATAATTCCAGAAAGAATGAAGAGATGGAGCCAAAGTAAAAACAACGCCCAGTTGTGGATGTGACTGGTGATGGAAGTAAAGTCCGATGCTGTAAGAACAACAGTGCATAGGAACCTGGAATGTTAGATTCATGAATCACAGTAAACTGGAAGTGGTCAAACAGGAGATGGCAAGAGTGAGCATCAACATTTTAGGAATCAAGGAACTAAAATGGACTAGAATGGGAGAATTTAATTCAGATGACCATTATATCTATTAATTGGGCAAGAATCCCTTAAAAGAAATGGAGTAGCCCTCATGGTCAACAAAAGAAAGTTCATAATGCAGGACTTGGGTACAATCTCAAAAACGACAGAATGACCTCGGTTCGCTTCCAAGGCAAATCATTCAACATCACAGTAATCTAAGACTATGCCCCAAATACCAATGCTGAAGAAGCTGAAGTTGAATGGTTCTATGAAGACCTACAAGACTTTCTAGAACTAACACCCAAAAAAGATGTCCTTTTCATTATAGGGGACTGGAATGCAAAAGTAAGAAGTCAAGATATATCTGATGTAACAAGCAAGTTTGGCTTTGGAGTACAAAATGAAGCAGGGCAAAGGCTATAACAAAGTTTTGCCAAGAGAACACACTGGTCATAGCAAACACTCTCTTCCAACAATACAAGAGATGATTTTATACATGGATGTCATTGAATGGTGAATACCGAAATCAGATTGATTATATTCTTTTCAGTCAAAGATGAAGAAGCTCTACACTGTCAGCTAAAACAAGACTGGGAGCTGACTGTGATTCAGATCATGAACTCCTTATTGCCAAATACAGACTTAAATTGAAGAAAGTAGGGAAAACCACTAGATCACGCAGGTAAGACCTAAATCAAATCCCTTACGATTATGCAGTGGAAATGACAAACAGATTCAAGGGATTAGATCTGATAGACAGAGTGCCTGAAGAAGTGTGGACGGAGGTTTGTGACACTGTATAGGAGGAAGTGATAAAGACCATCTGCAAGAAAAAGAAATGGAAAAAGGCAAAATGTTTGTCTGAGGAGGCCTTACAAATAGCTGCGAAAAGAAGAGAAGTGAAAGGCAAAGGAGAAAAGATATACTCATTTGAATGCAGAGTTCGAAAGAATAGCAAGGAGAGATAAGAAGGCCTTCCTCAGTGATCAATGTAAAAATTGAGGAAAACAACAGAATGGGAAACACTAGAGATATCTTCAAGAAAATTAGAGATACCAAGGGACTATTTCATGAAAAGATGGGTACAATAAAGGACAGAAATGGTATGGAGCTAACACAAGCAGAAGATATTAAGAAGAGGTGGCAAGAATACACAGAAGAACTATATAAAAAAGATCTTCATGACCCAGATAACCATGACGGTGTGATCACTCACCTAGAACCAGACATCCTGGAATGTGAGTGAATTCAAGTGGGCCTTAGGAACCATTACTACGAACAAAGCCATTGAAGGTGATGGAATTCCAGTTGAGCAATTTCAAATCCTAAAAGATGATACTGTAAAAGTGCTGCACTCAATATGCCAGCAAATTTGGACAACTCAGCAGTGGCCATAGGACTGGAAAAGGTCAGTTTTCATTCCAATCCCCAAGAAAGACAATGTCAAAGAACGTTCAAACTACTGCACAATCGCACTCTTCTCACAGGCTGGCAAAGTAATGCTCAATTTCTCCAAGACAGGCTTCATCAGTATGTGAACTGTAAACTTCCAGATGTTCAAGCTGGATTTAGAAAAGGCAGAGGAAACAGAGATCAAATTGCCAACATCCACTGGATCATCAAAAAAGCAAGAGAGTTCCAGAAAAGCATCTACTTCTGCTTTATTGACTATGCCAAAGCCTTTGACTGTGTGGATCATGACAAAACTGGAAAATTCTGAAAGAGGTGGAAATACCAGACCACCTTACCTGTCTCCTGAGCCTCCAACTAATAAAAATAAATGAAAAAAAAAAAAAAAAAAAAAGAAGCAATAGTTAGAATTGGGCATGGAACAGACTGGTTCCAAATCAGGAAAGGAGTACATCAAGGCTGTATACTGTCATCCTGCTTATTTAATGTATACGCAGAGTACATCATGCAAAATGCCGGGCTGGATGAAGCACAAGCTGTAATCAAGGTTGCTGGGAGAAATATCAATAACCTCAGATATGCAGATGGTACCACCCTTATGGCAGAAAGCAAACTAAAGAGCATCTTGATGGAAGTGAAAGAGGAAAGTGAAAAAGTTTTCTTAAGACTCAACATTCAAAAAATGGAGATCATGGCATCCAGTCCCATCACTTCATGGCAAGAAGATGGGCAAACAATGGAAACAGCGACCGACTTTCTTTTTTTTTTTTTTTTTTCAGACTTTATTTTTTTGGGCTCCAAAGTCACTACAGATGGTGACTGCAGTCATGAAAGTAAAACACACTTGTTCCTTGGAAGAAATTCTACGATAAACCTAGATAACATTTTAAAAGCAGAGACATTACTTTGCCGACTAAGGTCCATCTAGTCAAAATTATGGTTTTTCCAGTAGTAATGTATGGATGTGAGAGTTGGGCCACAAAGAAAGCTGAGCACTGAAGAATTGATGGTTCTGAACTGTGGTTTTGGAGAAGACTCTTGAGAGTCCCTTGGAGTGCAAGGGGATCAAACCAGTCAATCCTAAAGGAAATTAATCCTGAATGTTCATTGGAAGCTCAAATTTCAATACTTTGGCTACCTGATGTGAAGAACTGACTCATTGGAAAAGACCCTGAATCTGGGAAAGATTGAAGGCAGGAGGAGAAGGGGATGATAAAGGATGAGATGGTTGGATGGCATCACTGACTCAATGGACATGAGTTTGAGCAAGCCCCCGAAGTTGGTGATGGACAGGGAAGCCAGGTGTGCGGCAGTCTATGGGGTTGCAAAGAGTTGGACACAATTGAGTGACTGAACTGAACTGATGCCCATAAGTGGAACAATGTTAATGTTCATTGATGTATGAGTGGATAGACAAAATGTGGATTTTTAAACTATTGTATAAGGGACTATTTTCATGCAGCCTTAAAAAACAGTGAAATTCTGACATAGGCCATAATATGGATGAACCCTGAAGACATTATGCTAAGTGAAATATGCCAGTCCCAGAAAGACAAATATTGCATAATTCTAATTATATGAAGTATCTAAGGTAGATTCTCTATTGTCTGAGCCATCAGGGAAGCCCAGTCAGACTCATAGAAACAGAAAGAATGATGGTTGTAGGGTTTGTGGGAGGTAGAAATTGGAGTTGCTGTTAAATGGGTACAAAGTTTCAGTGGTGCAAGGTGAAAACATTCTAGAGTTCTGCTGTGCAAAAATATGCATACAGTTAATACTGTACTACATACTTAAAAATACCTGTCCATCACCAGCTCCCGGTGCTTGTTCAAACTCATGTCCATCAAGTCGGTGATGCCATCCAACTATCTCATCCTCTGTCGTACCCTTTTCCTCCTGCCTTCAATCTTTCCCAGCATCAGGGTCTTTTCCAGTGAGTCAGCTCTTTGCATTAGGTGGCCAAAGTACTGGAGCTTCAGCTTCAGCATCAGTCATTCCAATGAATATTCAGGACTAATTTCCCTTAGGATGGACTGGCTGGATCTCCTTGCTGACCAAGGCACCCTCAAGAGTCTCTTCCATCACCACAGCTGAAAAGCATCAGTTCTTTGGTTCTCAGCTTTCTTTTTGGCCCAACTCTCACATCTATACATGACTACTGGAAATAGCTTTGACTACATGGACCTTTGTCACAAAGTAACGTTCCTGCTTTTTAATATGGTGTCTAGATTTGTCATAGATTTTCTTTTTAGTTTTAATCTTATTTTCAAGTAATTGCTTAACAAAGTCCATTGCCCATTGTACAAACTCAACAAATACTTCTCAGCTGACTAAATGCTGCCTGGAAAATCAAATGGTTAAAATAGGAAGTCTATGTACAAAGTCTTGACTTTGGAATGTGCCTACTCAGGGTGGGGTTGCTGTGATCTCAGAGAACTATTTAGGAATGCAAGTTAGATCACCTATATACAGGTAAGCATTTAACATACTTTAATAATATAGTGTAAAAAACAATTTCCATATATTCTGTAACATAACCTCACAAATAGGACTTTTCTAAAAACTTAACAGGGATATTATACAACAGACAAGAACAGCTAGTTGTTAGCACCCTTAATTCCATAGCCAAAGTAACAACACTAACCATTATGGCAACAAATAAGTCATTCCTCTGTTTACTGAAGAACAGAGAATATTTACTGGGTACTCACTTTCTGCAGTAAGCAGCAAGGGATGTGGTTTTGCTAATGTTATGGAATTCTTGAAAGCAGCTGCCAAATTGGGAAGCTTTCAAGAAGGCTTGCTGAAGTATGTTTTGTAACTATATACACACATACATACACACACAATCCCACAATGGATGGAACCATAATTAACACAAGTTTCCAATCCTAGTTTGAGGTTTTTATTCAACTGGCAGAAAATGAGGAGAAAATAAAAGGCTTCTGTTAGAGCTGTGCCAAATTGCTCTGGAAGGAACACATTTTGTTGGCAAATAGGATAACCATGTATTTCAAATAGAGTACACATAGTATTCTTGATGACTAATTTATATAGCCTAAACAGAACTTTAATAATTTACATTGTCCTCACTTTCCAAATAAGATATATATATGAAAATAAAAAGTTTTAAGATGTTTCCATGACATAATGTATACAACCTAAGAAACACATCATGTGAATAGGGTCAATATGTATGGCTCTATCTTTCCAATTTTAGAATTTCTAGAACAATTTCAAGGCACATAGGAAAGATGAAAAAAGGAGACAAAAGCAGACCCTTCCCAACCTAGAAAGCATAAAATCATACTCCTCTTCTTTTAAAATTTTCTGGTTCTCTTGATTAAATCATCTAAGATATTAAAATTCTGTGATGTGTAGAAAAACAATTAGTCTCATAATGTTGGTGCTAATGAGACAGTAACTCATATTATTGAAAAAATTTATCCAAAAAGTAATTACTACTCACTGGAAATTCAACCATTAATATTCATTAAAATGTCTAGCCTTAAGGTCTCTGTCACATTTTTAAATATTGTAATTTTAAAACTGAAGAAAGTAACAAGAAGGAAGTTTTAAAGATTAGTATTATAATAGTATTCAGGAGGTCAACTGGCTTTCTTAAGTTCTGACATTTTTCCTAATGAAAATTTAAGAGAAACACAATTTACAAACTGAAGAGGATTTATAAAGCTATCCTGTGTTCTTCACCTAGTATGATATGCATAACTTAAAACATTAAATTAAGGAGTTGAGGGCAAGATGGAGTGGGAACTAAGAGGTACAAACTACTACATATAAAATAAAAAGTGCTACATTAAAAGGACCATACACCATGATCAACTTAGATTTAATCTAGGGGTGCAAGGATTTCTCAATATGTGCAAATCAATCAGTATGATACACCACATCAACAAATTGCAACACCATATGACCATCTCAATAGATGCAGAAAAAGCCCTTGAAAAAATTCAACATCCATTTATGATTAAAAAAACCCTCTCTAGAAAGTGGGCATAAAGAGACCATCCCTCAACATAATACAGGCCACATATGACAAAACTACAGATAAATCATACTCAGCTGTGAAAAGCTGAAAGCATTTCCTCTAAAATCAGGAACAAGACAAGGATGTCCGCTCTCACCACTTTTAACCAACTTAGTTTTGGAAGTCCTAGCCATGGCCATTAGAGAAGGAAAATAATGAAGGGAATCTAAACTAGAAAAGAAGAAGTAAAATGGTTACTGTTTGCAGATGACACAATATGACACAGAAAATTCTAAAGATACTACCAGAAAACTACTAGAGCTCATCAATGAATTTGGCAAAGTTGCAGTATACAAAATTAATACACAGAAATCTCTTCTATTTCTATACCCTAACAATGAAGAATCAGAAAGAAAAATTAATAAAACAATCCCACTTACCACTGCAACAAAAAGGATAAAATACCCAGGAATAAACCCACGTAAGGAGACAAAAGATCTGTACTCCAATAACTGTAAGATGCTGATGAAAGTGAAGATGACACAAACAGATGTAAAAATAGAAATGTTTTTGGATTGGAAGAATCAACACTGTCAAAATGACTATACTATCAAGGCAATCTACAGATTCAGTGCAATCCCTATCAAATTACCAATGACATTTTTCCACAGAACTACAACAAAAATCTTAAAATCTGTCGGGAGACAGAGAACACCCTGAATAGTCAAAGCAATCTTGAGAAAGAAAAACAGAGCTGGAAGAATCACATTCCCCAAATTCAGACTATACTAAACAGCTACGGTCACAAGAACAGAAACATCCATCGACAGAACAGGGTACAAAAATCCAGAAATAAACCTACACATCTATGGTCATCTAATCTACAACAAAGGTGGCAGGAATATACAATGAAGAAAAGACAGTATCTTCAATAAGCGGTGTCGGAAAAATAGGAGAGCTATGTGTAAAAAAATGAAAGCAGAACATTCTTTGACACCATACAAAAAAAAATAAACTCAAAATGGATTAAAGACCTAAATGTATGATTGGATACTATAAAACTCTTAGAACGTAGGACGATTTTTCTTTGACATAAATTTCAGTAGCATATTTTTTGTCTCCTAGAGTAATGTGAATAAAAACAAAAATAAACAAGTGAGACCTAATTAAACTCAAAAACTTTTACACAGCAAAGGAAACCATAAACAAAACCAAAAAGACAACCCGCAGAATGTGAGCAAATATTTGCAAAGAGACCAACAAGTGATTAACCTCCAAAATTTACAAACAACGCACGCAGCTCAATAAAAAAAAAAAAGAACTAAATCAAAAGATGGACAGAAGATCTAAACAGACATTTAACCAAATGAGACATACAGATGGCCAAGACACATGAAAATATGCTCAATATTGTTAATTATTAGAGAAATGCAAATTGAAACTGCAATGACATAATAGCTTCCACTAGTCAGAAGGACCATCAACAAAAAGCCTGCAAACAATGCTGTAGGTGTGTAGAAACGGGAATCCTTCTACACAGTTTGGTAATGAAAATTGTTTCAGCCACCGTGGAGAACAGTATGACAGTTCCTCAAGAAATTAAAAATACAGCTACCACATGATCCAGCAATCCCACTCCTGGGCACACATCTGGAGAAAATCATAATTCAAAAAGACATATGTGCCCCAATGTTCACTGCAGCATACAGTAGCCAGGATATGTTTTCAGGTGGGAGGGGACATGGGTATACCTATGTCTGATTCATGTTGATGTTTGGTAGAAATGAACAAAATACTGTAAAGCAATTATCCTTCAACTAAAAATAAATTAATTAAAAAAATAGCAAGGACATGAAAGCAATCTAAATGTCTACGGACAGTGGACTAGATAAAGGAGAGAGTGAAAATCACTCAGTCATGTCCAACTCTGAGATCCCATGGACTATACAGTCCATGAAATTCTCCAGGCCAGAATACTTGAGTAGATAGCCTTTCCCTTCTCCAGGAGAATCTGCCCAACCCAGTGATTGAACCCAGGTCTTCTGCGTTGAGGGCAGATTCTTTACCAGCTAAACCACCAGGGAAGCCCAAGAATACTGGAGTGAATAGCCTATTCCTCCTCCAGCGGATCTTCCCAACCCAGGAATTGAACCAGGGTCTCCTGCATTGCACATGGATTCTTTACCAACTGAGCTATCAGGAAAGTCCAGATAATATAGGAGAGGTGGTATGTGTATACAGTGGAATATGACTCAGTCATTGAAAAGAATGAGATAATACAATTTGCAGCAACATGGATGGACCTGGAGACTATCACACTAAATGAAGTAAGTCAGAGAAAGACAAATATCATATGATATCAGTCATATGTGGAATCTAATAAAATGATACAAATGCACTTATTTACAAAACAGAAACAGACTCACAAACTTAAGAGAATGAACTTATGGTTCCCGGTGGGGAAAGATGCAGTGGAAGGATAGATTGTGAGTTTGGGACAGACAGGTATGCATTGCTATATTTTAAATATAAGAGCTTCTTGCTGAGAGTGAAAGAGGAGAGTGAAAAAGCTGACTTAAAACTCAACATTCAAAAAACTAAGATCATGGCATTTGGTCCCATCACTTCATGGTAATAGATGGGGAAACAACGGAAAACAGTGATAGACTATTTTCTTGGGCTCCAAAATCACTGCAGATGGTGACTGCAGCCATGAAATTAGAAGACATGTGCTTCCTAGCAGAAAAGTTATGACCAACCTAGACAGCATATTAAAAATTAGAGACATTACTTTGCTGACAAAGGTCTGTCTAGTCAAAGCTATGGTTTTCCCAGAAGCCACTTATGGATGTGAGAGTTGGACCATAAAGAAACTGAGCCCCGAAGAATTGATGCTTTTGAACTGTGGTGTTGGAGGACTCTTGAGAGTCCCTTGGACTGCAAGGAGATCAAGCTAGTCAATCCTAAAGGATATCAGACCTGAATATTCTTTGGAAGGACTGATGTTGAAGCTCCAATACTCTGGCCATCTGATGCGAAGATCTGACTCATTGGAAAAGACTCTGAATCTGGGAAAGATTGAAGACAGGAGGTGAAGGGGACAACAGGATGAGATGGTTGGATGGCATCACCAACTCAATGGACATGAGTTTGAGCAAGCTGGGAAGCCTGGCGTGCTGCAGTCTATGGGGTTGCAAAGATTCGGAAACGACTGAGTGACTGAACTGAGGGACTAAACTAAAACATTAGCAGTGAAAACGGTTTCAAGGGAAAAGTGGGGAAATTTGAGTCACAGTAGAGATTAGGATAAAGGTGATAATTGATGGCATGAAGTCATTCAGGAGCCAGGAGAGGGTTTGATATAAAATGTGTATGAAAGTTGCATACTGAGGAGGGGGTGGAACACCTCTTCTATAGAGACAGAAAGGGAGGAGGAAATACGGTTGTATATATATGGGGGGAGTTGACAGGTGGCCAGTAGTGTTGCCAGATAACACATAGTACATCCAGTTAATTTGAACTTCACATAAACAGTGAATAACTTTTAATTACAATATGTTTCAAATACTGCACCTTCATCTTCTCACAAGTTTCCCTTTCTTGAATGCCAAACATCTCTTATATATAATACCATGCATGGATACTTGTCTGCAAATTCCTATTCATTCATCATGTCAGCTCAAGTGGTACAAGCTGAGTCCCCTGACCCTGTACTCACACAGTATCACATATGACATGCTATTTCAATTCAGTTCAGTCGCTCAGTCATGTCTGACTCTTTGCGGCCCCATGAACCACAGCACGCCAGGCCTCCCTGTCCATCACCAACTCCCGGAGTCCACCCAAACCCATGTCCATTGTGTCAGTGATGCCATCCAACCATCTCATCCTCTGTCGTCCCCTTCTCCTCCAGCCCTCAATCTTTCCCAGCATCAGGGTCTTTTCCAATGAGTCAGCTCTTCGCATCAGGTGGCCAAAGTACTGGAGTTTCAGCTTCAGCATCAGTCCTTCCAAGGAACACCCAGGACTGATCTCCTTTAGGATGGACTGGTTGGATCTCCTTGAAGTCCAAGGAACTCTCAAGAGTCTTCTCCAACACCACAGTTTAAAAGCATCAATTCTTTGGCGCTCAGCTTTTTTTATAGTCCAACTCTCACATCCATACATGACTACTGTTAAAACAATAGCCTTGACTAGACAGACTTTTGTTGGCAAAGTAATGTCTCTACTTTTTAATATGCTTTCTAGATTGGTCATAACTTTCCTTCCAAGGAGCAAGCATCTTTTAATTTCATGGCTGCAGTCACCATCTGCAGTGATTTTGGAGCCCAGAAAAATGAAGTCAGCCACTGTTTCCACATCTATTTACATGGTTATTATAAAGAATCTCCTACACATACTCCTCTAGATTATAAGTTTCTTGAAAACAGGGAGCAGGACTTTTCATTTTTGTAGCCCTTGTTTAGCACAATGGATGTCATGTAAGAGGAAGTCAGTAAATGTTGATTGAATGAATGTTCTATTACACTTCAGATCTTTATAACTTCTTTTCCAGCTTTTTCTAGCTCATGTCTCTTTGATTTCATTTTCTTTCATGTTAAATCATCCTCCATGCTGATATAAGAGGTATCTTTATAAAACATGAATCACCTACAATGCTTGGCTCCTTAAAAATCGTTGATTACTTCATGATACCCATGGAAGAAGGAGAGACTCTTCAACATGGTCTTAAATATTTCCCACAATTTAATCCCCAAACTAAGTGGTTAAGAGTTCAGACTTTGAAATTATGTCTGGATTAGAATCCTGGCTTAGTCACTTGAAAAGTTATGCGACTGTGAGAGAATAACTATATATAAAATAGGGGTAATATCTACCTCATAAAACTGTTGTGAAGATTAAAGGAGATGTCTGCAAAACATTTACTATAGAACTTTAGGACCTGCCACTATAGTACACTAACAAATATAGCTATGTTAATATCCTTTCCAGCTTCATCCCCTAACACTTCCTCTATACTCACACTAATAACCTTCTGTGGCAGCTCTACTTTATAACATGCCAGTTCTCCAAACTTCTGGCTGTTTCATCATTCTGTTTTTTTATTCACAATGCTTTATTTGTTTACAATGCTCATTCTATGTCAGTCTGCTTGGAAAGCTTGGTATTTAAAGTTTTGCTATGAATAATATCTAGTATATACACACAGCAACAGTAAAGGAAGTTAGAAATGACCAGGTTTTTCTGCTAGTTTGTGCTATGTATAAATTCTAGAACTCCATAGGCTTTCTTTATTTTAATAAGTGGATGTTTTACAGGCCCTAAATCCTTTATTGGTTCTAGTGGTCAAAATACTCTCACTTATTTTGTGCATGCTATAGATTTTTGGCTTTTTAAATTTTTTTCACCTCTTAAAAGAAATCCATTTTTAGTTACTTACGTGCTTTGCAAATACTGTCACCCTAATCTAAGCCTACACCAAACCAGAAAAATCTTTTTCAATAACCTGAACCCAAGAGACTGTATAAACATACTTCTACTCTAGAAGTATGTCTTTTGACACCAAAAAAACAACCAGACATGCAAACTACTTCCTGATTATTTTGAAATAAGATCTAAAAGGTTTTTTAAAATGCACTTGAGACAGCTCAAAAATATCCAGAAATGTTCTGATATTTCTAAAGTATTTTTTACCCATTCACGGAGATTTGAGAGTAGAAAACTATAGATACCATGCTCTTCTTTTTTTTTTTTTCCTTTCTTTTCTGTTTTTTTCTTTACCTTTGCTCCTTCGGGTCCATTTTGTCCAGGAATCCCAATATCTCCAGGAAAACCCTAGGGAACACAAAAATATAGGGAGTTTATTCCTTGGCAAATTACTTTAAATTTATTAAGCATATAAAAATACCCTTTGCCTTTCTTTGATGTCTAGTTAAAATGATTTATTCTCCTCAAAATTAATTAATTTAATATCTCAATATTAAAGATTGTTAGGCAGTTGTCTGACAATGGAATGCAAAACTTACAAAGTATACTAAAATAAAGCTTACTTCATCAATTATTCACAAACAATCCTCAGACCCAAAGAAAATTCTCTAATCTAGTCTAAGAAATTTTTTAGATCATATTCAGAATCATTCAAAACTTGAAAAAAGGACAAAAAGATATGTAACAGGTCTTTTAAGTGTCATTTGGGACATAGAGTCAACCAACAGTAGGAGAATATACTTTGTTTGACTCACTGTTTACTAATTACACATTAATTCTTCTGTTTTGTGAAAAAGAAAAAAAACCCCACAGGTTATAGCTTAATATATAGGATACTAATTAGTTTTACATCAAACTCAACTATCTTATTCTAACATTCCCATATTCAATTGTCTATAAATAGATCAAATGTTCTTTGAATTTATTTTGACATTTTACTGGTTCTATCATTAGTTAATGAATTGAATAAAATCTTTGACCTATGTTTACTTAATATTTGCCTGAAAATCATATTACCTTTTTGGAAATTATACTTTAGCAGTCTAAAACAGTTGTTTCAAGAAATAAAAATTGACCAAAGTTTTAAATAAGTCTGTGCTGAGAAAAAGCCAAGAATGTTGCTCTAAAATGTTAGAGTGATATTCTTTCTCAAATAATACATTAGAATGAAATTCATCAGGATCAGTTTCAATATTGATAATAAGCTAATAATTATAGCTTCCTTATATTTTGTCACAGGTAGTTATTTTAGTGTTTTCTTCTGACATGGAAAAAGGAATAAAAAGCAAGACAAGTAGAAAAGTCATATCTTTAAAAGTTAAGAAGGCTGCAATTAAGTATGAATATCAGCTAGAAAAGACAGTTCAGTGGAGGGGTAAGTATTATGATAATTAGTGCCAACAAGTAAGATAGACTAGCAGGGTTGATTCTGGGAAACTCATCTTGGGGGGAAAAAAATCGAAAGTAAGTGATATCAATTCATCCAGTTTGGATTAGGAAAGAAATGTCTTGATTCCAATTTAAACTTGGGTTCTGTGGAGAAAATGTTACTTGTGGATGTTTCTGGCAAGAGAAAAGGCAGTGGTAACAGAAAGACTGGACACAAGGTCAGATTTCTGGAAGCTTTGGAACAGAATACATTCAATTCAGACATGCTGATTGCTTTTTCTAAGGGAAATCAGGGTCGTCTACACCTTCTCTCCCTGGAGGAGGAAACAGCAACCCACTCCAGTATTCTTGCCTGGGAAATCTCTTGGATAGAAGAGTCTGGCAGGCTACAGTCCATGGGATCGCAAAGAGTTGGACATAACTGAGCGTGCGCATGTGTGCACACACACACACACCTTCTCTGCCCTGAGTAATTTTTCTTTGTCTTTCTTCATCTGCAACACTTACATTTTAAATAAGAGATTAAAAAATATATTACTTGCAAATCTTTCTTTGACCTCCAATACCCTGAGTTAGGTCCCATCTAAGACTCTCACACCATCCTAGGGTCCTACAAGGTTACTTAATGTAGTGTTTGGCTGGTTTGGTATTCCTCATCAGGTTGTATTATAACACAGGTATGTATAATAAACTATATATGTTACAAAAATAATAAATTCTTTGAGGACAACTTTATCTGTACTAACCACTGTATTCCCAGAAACTAGTAAAACATCTAGCACAAAATGAATGTTAAAAAAATTTTATTTTATTTTTTGTTGTTGTTGAACAATGACATGTTTGTTTCTTTTGACAAAAAAAAAAAAAAAAAAAAAAAAAAAAGACAACATGGCTAGTGGCTACTTTTGGCCCCATGGTACCAGTTTACAACCACTGATTCACAGCATCCTCATGGATAAATTCATAATTCCCATCCATCCAAAAGATAAGCCTAGAACACCTTCTTATACTTGAAACCAAGCTGTAAAAGGTATAAAATTTGTCATGGTATAAAATTTGTCATGTTAAAAGAACTCTGGGAGTCTGAAAAGGATCTCATCAGTCAGATATGAGATAATATGAACTTTAATAAGGATAAAAACTGCAATGGATTGAAACATGTCAAATATGTTTAAACTCAAAAGTTCAAAATGATACAATAACAAAAAATTATTCACATTTAGAAGTCAAAAGAGAGCCAACTCATTTCCAAAACTGGCTTAAAAAGGTGAAGAATCAAGCGTTTATTCTACCTTTTCTATACATATTATAACTAACCAAAGAGCAGATTAGGGGATGTATTCCAGTCAATAAACCAAACAAAAAGAGAGACAAGAATATAACCATTTTGCAATACCCTACATGATCTAATGTATTAATATATAGGGAATTGAAGCATCACAGCTGTTACTGACATCACAGAATGATACTAGACATTTTGTGCTTCCTGATGAAAGAACACAGTATCACCCACAGTCTTGCCAAAAACAAACAAGCAAAA
Source organism: Muntiacus reevesi (assembly GCF_963930625.1). Classification (NCBI taxonomy): domain Eukaryota; kingdom Metazoa; phylum Chordata; class Mammalia; order Artiodactyla; family Cervidae; genus Muntiacus; species Muntiacus reevesi. The sequence goes on along the minus strand of NC_089249.1, from coordinate 118,825,776 downwards.
CAGACTTTGGTTAGGCCTCTATATGTGACTACTAATTTGCAGGAAATACAGAGGAGGGAGAAAACATGCTTATCTACATCATGAGACTATAATCAGCAAAACCCATATGTTGGAAACCCTACAGGTTAAATGATGGGGATCTTCAACAATTATAAAGTGGGGAAAAAACAATGGAAAAAGAACTTTTAGATGGAAGGACACAAGACTTAAAAAAAGACAAGACTAAACAATAGTTTTAAAAGATGTGCACTTGAGTGATAAACTATAAAAGATAAAAGAAGAACTGCTTACTTTCAGAAGGAGAAAAGAGGTTTGTGGCTGGTTTGGTATCCATAAAAGTTTCTGGGGTAACTGGCAGTTCCATTCCTGACCTGTGTATTAGTTGTAAGAGTATTTGTCTTATAACTGCCTACAATGTACATTTGTTTTATATAGTTTTCAGTGGCTGAAATTTATGTTCAATAAAACAGTGAAAAAAAAAAGGTATTGTGGTGACTTCTGGGTTAACATGGACTATGGAGTATATGCATAAACATCGGCTCCTTCTTAAACATGAACATTACAGTAAAGGAATGTGAAAAAGACAAAAAGTACCAAAGATGAAGGAATAAGAGACAAAAGATGTCAAAAAATCTGATCATATATTATAGCCATGTAAGTTGACTATTTTAAAATTAAAACTTTATTTAAAAGTTCAGAAGCGCATCAATTTAGTTATTAAAAAGAGGGGGGAAAAAGTTCTTCAAATAGTACACTTTAGAAGCTTGGCCAGAGAATATTTTTATTATATAAAAAATTCCATACCTGAATTTTTGGTATTGATTGGGTTACTATTAGGTAAACTCTTACCTTTTAAATAATAATAAATTTAAAATATAAAAATCAAAGTTAACCTTGTCAACTGTATTTTAATGATAATATATATCTATAAAATAAATCTTTTAACTTTCAAATTTATTGTTGAAATTGCAAATCAAATGACAGGACATGGCTGCCATTGCCAAGTAGCAAAATTTCAGAGAGTTTAGAAATTGAAAGATTTAAAAATACACTGTTCATCATCTATAACTTTCATTTAAAAAAACTACACTGGCATGAAACTATACAGAAAGAAAATTTTTAAATATAATAAAACACTCTAATTCTGCTTTTTTCATTTAAAATATTTTGGTAAACATTAAAAAGTCAAAATGGTTTCTTCCCACAATGCACTTCACTATCTCTGTGGTCATATCACAACTGTGATGTGGTCTGACTTCTGGAGACTTCTTAAAAAAAACTGTGATATCACTGATATATAACATATTACTTCCAGGGTAAAATACCTGGATATACAGAGAAATGATTATTACAATAAGTCTAGCTAACATCCATCACCATCGTTGTAATTGTGTATGTGATAACTTTTGATATGTTCTCTCTTAGCTACTTTCAAATATATAATACAGTATTATTAACTATCTTACCATGTTATACATTACATTCCTATGACTTACTTATTTACTGGTTTATTTTAGCCTTTGTTGTCTGTGCTTCTGGTGTCAAAGAGAGAAAGAAAGAAAAAGTCATCACTAAGACCAATGTCAAGGAGCTTCTGCCAATGTTGTTCTTTGAATTTTACGGTTTCAGGTAGTCCAATCATCAAGCTTTATATCCAATTTGAGTTAATTTTTGTGTATAATGTAAGATAGAGGTCAAGTTTCTTTCTTTCTTTCTTTTTGCATGTGTTGTTCAATTTTCCCCAAACCATTACTAAATGGACTGTCCTTTCCCTCACTGTATACTCTTGGCTCCTTTGTCATAGATTAACCGACCATATGTGGATGGGTTTATTTCTGATCTTTCTTTTTTTCCTTTCTATTTTGTTCCATTAATCTATGTGTCTGTTTTTATTACTAAACCTTTGTAATGTAGTTTAAAACTAGGAAGTGTAATGCCTCCAGCTTCATTCTTCTTTCTCAAGGTTGCTTTGGCTATTTGGGGTCATTTATGATTCCATATGCCCTGGAGAAGGAAATGGCAACCCACTCCAGCACTCTTGCCTGGAAAACTCCATGGACAGAGGAGCCTGGTAGGCTACAGTTCATGGGGTTGCAAAGAGTCGGACACGACTGAGCAACTTCACTTTCACTTTTCACTTTCATGATTCCATATGAATTTTAGGATCATTTGTTCCATTTTTGTGAAAGATGCCATTGGAGTTTTGATAAGGATTGCGCTGAGTCTGTAGATTGCTTTGACAAGTATGGACATTTTAACAATATTAATAATTCTTCCAGTCAATGAACATGGAATATCTTTTCATTTATTTGTGTCTCCTTCAATTTCTTTCATCAGTGTCTTACAGTTTTCAGTATACATGTCTTTCAGCTTCGTGGTTAAATTTATTCCTAGGTTTTGTTTTTTTTTTTTTTGAGGCAAATGGGATTGTTTTAAGTTCTTATTCTGATATTAGTGTATTGAAACAACTGATTTTTTATATCTTGATTTAGTATTTTGCATCTGGTGCCTTTTTAATATAAATAGTTTAATCACCAATTTTTATCAAGAAGCAGAAAAGTAGCTTTAAAAATAATAAGTAAAAACGTGTCTTCTATTTTTGGACTTCTAATATTTGTTTACTGTACCAAGAAGAGTGACTCAGCATTCTCTCCAGTAAAAACAATGTTTTATTATTCTCTGATCACTAAAAGCTGGAGCCTAATTCACATCCACTTTTAAAGCAAAGCATGGAAATTAAAACACTAACAGATTCCATTAGTTTCCTAAGTCATAAAAGTAAAACATTGTCTTTCCTACTCTGGCAAAGTGTCCTAATAGGATAAATATAATGCTCTATGGTATCCATTGAGCACATTAGTACTTCTTTAATAGGAGAATAGGAGTAGTAAGTCTGTTTTATTTTGAAATATATAGTTCTAGGTAAAAAATAGTTTAAAATGGTAAATGGATAAATAATCCACAATAATTAATTCAATGGATAAACTGATTATGGTATATTGGTAAAATGAAACAACCTGGATTTGGCAACCTGGATTAATCTTAAATACATTATGCTAAGTAAAAGAAGTCAGACAAAACAAGAGTACATACTGTATGAGTTTATTTACATACAACTTTGGAAAAATGCAAATTCATCTAAAATTAAAAAAGCAGATCAGTGGTAGCCTGGGAAGAGTTGGGGCAGAAAAACAAAATGAGGGATTACAAAAAGTGAATAAGTGTTGAGTTTAACAAATACCTTTTCTATCTTGATCTTGGTGATGGTTTCACAGGTGGCACATATATGAAAAATTATGAAATTACACAATTTAAAATATACACCGTGGCTCGGATGGTAAACCTGCCTGCAATGTGGGAGAACTGGGTTCCATTCCTGGGTTGAAAAAACTCTCTGGTGAAACGAATGGCTATCCATCTTTCATTCACATTAAACAATAGTTAGGCACATGGAGACATTCTGGAGCACTTCTTACCAGGTTAGTCAATGAACAGCAATAAATGATGGCTCCCTCCTTGATAAGGCCAATTGACAGGGACCGAGTAGGGAAAAAGTGCAGAAGCAGCCTTATGTCAGAGGATGTAAACTAGGGAAAAATGGAAGATTCTGGAGGTAAGATTTATTTTTTAGGGGAAACATCAATAACTCAAATACTAAGAGAAATAATGGAGTTTCCAGTGGGTAGCCATTCCCTTCTCCAAGGAATATTCCCAATCTAGGGGTTGAACCCAGGTCCCCCACATTGTAGGCTGATTTGTTACCATCTGGGCCATGGTGTATATTTTAAATTGTGTAATTTCATAATTTTTCACATATGCATAACCTGTGAAACCATCACCAAGATCAAGATAGAAAAGGTTATTTGTATAACTCAGTACTTTGTGCATCACAACAAACTGTGGAAAATTCTTTAAAAAATTGGGAATACCACACCACCTGACCTGCCTCCTAAGAAACCTGTATGTTGATTAAGAAGCAACAGTTAGAACTGGACATGGAACAACAGACTGGTTCAAAATTGGAAAAGGAGTACATTGAGGCTGTATATATGCAGAGTAAATCATGCGAAATGCCGAGCTGGATGAAGCACAAGCTGCAATCAAGATTGCTGGGAGAAATATCAATAACCTCAGATATGCAGATAACACCAACTAATGGCAGAAAGTGAAGAGGAACTAAAGAGCCTCCTGATGAAAGTCAAAGAGGAGAGTGAAAGAGCTGGCTTAAAACTCAACATTTGAAAAACTAAGATCATGGCATCTGGTCCCATCACTTCATGGCAAATAGATGGGGAAACAATGGAAACAGTGAGAAAATTTATTTTCTTGGGGTCCAAAATCACTGCAAACAGTAACTGCAGCCATGAAATTAAAAGACACTTGATCTTTGGAAGAAAAGCTATTGACAAACAGACAACGTAATAAAAAGCAGAGACATCACTCTGCTGACAAAGGTCCGTCTAGTTAAAGCTATGGTTTTTCCAGTAGTCATGTATGGATGTGAGAGTTGGACCATAAAGAAGGATCTGCACCAAATAACTGATGCTTTTGAACTGTGGTGTTGGAGAAAACTCTTGAGAGTCCCTTGGACTGCAAGGAAATCAAACCAGTCAATTGAAAGGAAATACCTTAATATTCATTAAAAGGACTGATGCTGAAGCTGAAGCTCCAATACTTTGGCCACCTGATGGGAAGAACTGACTCATTAGAAAATACCCTGATGCTGGGAAAGCTTGAAGGCAGGATGAGAAGGGAACAACAGAGGATGAGATGGCTGGATGGCATCATCAACTCAATGGACATGAGTCTGAGCAAACTCTAGGAGACGCTGAAGGATAGAGAAGTTTGGCGTGCGTGCAGTTCACAAAGAGTCAGACATGACTGAAGGACTGAACAACAGCCCATTCCAGTAATCTTGCCTGGAAAATTCCATGCACAGAGGAGCCTGCTGGGCTACAGTCCATGGGGTTGCCAAGAGTCAGATGTCAACTGAGGGACTCTCACTTTTACTTTTCATATTATAAATATATATCTCAATTATACCTATATAAACCTATATAAATAAAAGTTAATTGGTATTGGGTGTTTTAGAAAATCATTTGCTCTTCGGTAAGCAACAGTTTGTTATGATTTGAAAGAAAGAAAATAGAATTTATTCATTGAACTTGGCCCCAGATAAAATTTGTGAAATTCAGAATTTGAATAGTTTTGGAAGTAGTAGCACATTCAATTATAATAGGTTAAAAATAAAGCACATATTTGGGGAAATTTCCACTTTTATGTTATCTTATAATATAGCTTTATTTTTTATTTATTTTTAAGTGTGAATTTGAGGCTCATTTATTCATTTCTCTTTAACATGTTGCCTAAGCATTTCCAGGGATACAAATAATTTTTTTATGATGTGGCTTTAGATACTCTGTTATTATAGATGAATGACATGTCATTTAACTGTCAAGTTTTTTCATTGATTTCTATATACATTGTGCATTACATACATAAGAATACAATATGGTTTGGCTTAAATTTATCTTCTGGGCAGTTTATAAGTCTAAACAAAGTAGAGATGTTGCTTTGAAAAATAGTCATGTTGAGAAAAGATAAAATAAAAAACCACTTAAGATAGGGTAACATACAAATTATGAATTCCTAGAGGACAAAGTTACGCAAATCCTCATCTGGTGCTGGGCACACAGTACATTAAATAAACATTTGATGGCTGGAATTGATGAACAAATTAAAAACAAATTCTATTTGAATAATTATATTTTCAATTATGCAGATTCCAAAGTTACCCTTTGTCTGAAAAAATAACCAATTAGTATATATTCTATAAACAGGATTAAAATTTTACATATGCAAACAAGAAATGAATGCACTCAGAGGGAGAGAGATTCTGAAAGGGGGGAATCTGGTTTGAGACATGGATCCAAAAAACATTTATAAGATTTTGTTCTTTAGCGTTTGTGGAAGTACATGCCATGTCAAGGAATATATTGAGTTCAAGTACGAAAGCAATAAAAGAAAATTAAAATGATCTTTTCTGAGTGAGGACAATCCATCCAAAAGTTAATGCCAAAAAAAATATTTGAAAGGACAAAAGTAAAAAAATCAGTTTTTCAGTAAATTATAGAAACTAAACTGTAACACAGTGTGCAACTTCAAATTAAGAAACTGTTCTGTCTTCTGAGAAAACCACAAACAGAAAGCATGAGCTTCTGGAAAAAGAAATGCAGAATAAAGAATTCATCTAAGTATCTGGCTCGCTTTCATTTTCTTGCTGTTTTAGATCTAAAAATCCATCAAAACCAGATTTTTTTCATTATGATACTGTTGAAAATCTTTGCAAACAATTATTGCTATTTATATTTTTCCCTTTTGCAACCCTGTATGTTTAAGCAGTAAAAATAGCACAGCTAAACTCTGAATTCCATTTACATTTAACACTCTAAAAACTCAGCAGAGAAAATCCACAAAGATGATAAAATGCCTTACAAGATAGCATACACTCTCTCTTCTGAATAAAACTTTGCTTAAATAGTATTCACAGTGTGTTTGAAGACACTTAAAAATAAACCTTCAAAGTCAACTGCAAGTCTTTTATTCTACAGAAAGCTATAGAAAACTACCACTAAACTTATAATTTTAAATAAATTATTTTGATCATTATTTAATACTTAAGTTTGGAAAACCTATAGTGACAAAGGGCAGTTCTGTAGTAGACTGGGGAAGGGAGGAACATGAAGGGCAAAATGGAAAGATTACAAAGGTGAACAATGAAATATGGGGGTTTGATGGGTAAGTTCACTATTTTGATTTTGGTGACTGTTTTACAACTCAAACATATGTCAATAATTATCAAATTGCACAATTTAAATGTATGCAGTATATAAATTATACTTCAATAAAACTGCAAAACAAAAGCAATGTTTTATATAACCACCTGTTTTTTGGTAAACAACAGCTGTCAACCATTCAAAGAACCTCAGAAAACTTGTTCTCAGATAAAAATCAGCAAAACTCAGACTTCAAAATGTTTTGGAGATAATAAGATGACTGTGATTTGATACTTACCTTTAGATAAATATCATTTTTGGTACTCACTGTCTATATATTTGACTCATTTAGAATTCTTATGAGCACCTTAAAGAGTATCTAGTCATTCCTTGAACAACACATAGTTACTATGTGTCAAGCATTGTTCTTGGTTCTGGACATATGCTAGAGAACAAAGATATTCCCTGGTTTCATAGAATGTATATTTTGGAGACTCATTTCATTTTGTTGTAAGTTTGTGGCAGGGAGTGAGAAGTTGGGTGATTTAAACAATTGATTTATATTGTTACTGGCAACTGGCATATATCAATTGCCCATGTTTGTTCTAAATATACAACTACGGGCCAGGGGCTTTTCAGGTGGCTCAATGGTAATGAATTCGCCTGCCCATGTAGGAGACGTGGGTTTGATCCCTGGCTGGGGAAGATCCCCTGGAGAAGGAAATGGCAACCCACTTCAGTATTCTTGCCTGGAGAATCCCATGGACGGAGCAGTTTGCTGGGCTACAGTCCACAGGGTCGCAAAGAATCAGACATGACTGAGCACACACACACACATACACACTCACCCATGGGCCTGGGGCAGTCTATATTTTTTCTCATTATCTTGTTTTTCAAATGGAATGAATGTTGTGACTATCTTGCTTTTTTCTAACATCATAAATGGACTAGTTAAGATGTAGACTTACATCTGTGCCTCACTGAGAATCCACCTTACCAGAAGAACCTGGCCTTGGAGCTCAAAGCAACAACTGACCAATAGGTTGGGCTATCTTTCTTTGGAAAAAGAGGAATGTATTTTCAGTTACGTGGATGGCTGCAGCATATTACCAAAGGCATTTGAAAAACTATGTAAGTGGGAAGAAGGGTATTTAGGGCACCAAAGGCATAAAATGTAGAGGACATTTCTTTTAATCTGCTCACCATCTCTTTGGGAAACCACCCTCCTCCTCAATCTGTAGTGTGTGTGCTTCTGGTCCCCATCGCAATATTTAGGGGTAGGTGAATGATCCAAACCCTGTTAATTACAGTATTTCTGTTCCAATGGATGTTGTGATTGATTTAAAAATAACATAATCCCAGTCAGATTGGCTGGAGTCCATCTTAGAATTGCTGCTACAGCTATACAGAAAGAAGAATGCTTTCCTTTTGCTAAAATTGACAACTCTGAGAGCAACATAACCCTATAGTTGCCAAAATCCACTGTTTCCACAGTGTGTTATGAATGAAGCCAACAGAGGTAAGTTAAGACTAGGAGATGAGGGTAATTTGATTATATTCATCTAGCTCCTGTATCTAGTGAAACCTCTTGGCACATGCACTGCTGGACTTCCTGACTACATTAGCCAGTGCCGAAAATTGGCTGAAAATTGTTTGAGTTAGGTTTCTGTCATTTTTAATGGAAATAGATCCGATTAAAACACTGAACTATCTGCAGTTCTCTAAATACACATAGCTTCATCATATACCTGTTCTGGAATACTCTTGCCCTATGTTTGCATTTGGTAAGTCTCTACTATTTCTTCATCAACCAATCTTCTTGGAAGTCTGTCTTACCTCCCTGCCCCAGGTTCCTTCATCACACAATTTGTTACCAGTTCAATTATATCATGATCTGTGAAGCTTATCATAGTTCCTCTTAGTCAAAACCACCAACTTGTTCCTTTATATTCCTACAGAACTATTAACATGACTTTTTAGTACTTATTGCACTATATTATACTTGGATGTGTTTCTTTATTCCAATATGTGAGCTGAGGGAGGGAAATGAATGTCTCTTACTCATTTTTATACCTCCATCATTTAACTTAATATGTTGCTGGAGACAATGCTCCATAGTCTCGAATTTTGCACATTATGCAAATAAGGTACTTAGCTTTCCTCTTACCAGTCTCTCTTCAGGGAATTTTGCATAGTAAAGAGATAATGTCTTCCCCTACAGCAAAAGGCAGCAACACCTATTGTCCAGATAATAATGTCTTTCTCTGGAACCCATTATTTTTTATAGCTGCCCATTATAAAAGATCTAGCTTCCCTCAGCTCAAAGTTCCTCTTATATAATGCAACCCACTGCATATGCAAATATCATCCAGCTCTCTTCTCATCACCCTCTGAGAAATGAAGATCACTGAGTCAGTGAAAAATGTTGATACTCCAGCAGCTACTACTGCTGAGAGTAATAAATGATCCTTTGTCTCTGTCCCAGGAGCCTTGTGTGTTCTCCCAGAATCTATGATATGGTTAAGCTAACTTGTTGTCTTGCCAATAGGATAAAATATCAGATCCTTCACAGTCCCTGATGGTTCCAGTGATGAGAATGAAATAGTGGTGGAGAGACAGCTTTCTGGAAGAGAAAATATGAGGGTTTCACCAGACGATAGCAGGATATGGGAAGAGTTCATGGGGACTGGCAGTGAACATAACCAAATTGTACAGCCAACCAGGCAATAAGTTATCCCCAACTATACTACCTGCTAAGAGGAGGAACTGGGAAAGATGGCTATAGACCAAGTACTGGGAGTGGGAAGTACCTTCGAGATAGTTGACCTAGTTGTTAACTCTTTTTTTGGGTGGAAAGATAGTCTCATCAATCTGTTGAGCAGCCTCAGGTCTAACTCACTGTAACAACAGTACTAAGTACTATTATTAACAGTAACTGATAAGATTTATCCTAGCCTGGCAGAAGATTCCATTCCCTTTCAGACAGCACGGACTACCATCTAGTCTAAACTGAGTATGAAAAGATATAAATTTGTGAACACAATGGGATTGAAAAAGCAAGAGAGTTCCAGAAAAGCATCTACTTTTGCTTTATAGACTAAGCCAAAGCCTTTGACTGTGTGGATCACAATAAACTGTGGAAAATTCTTAAAGAGATGGGAATACCAGACCACCTTACCTGTCTCCTGAGAAATCTCTATACAGTTCAAGAAGCAATAGTTAGAACTGGACATGGAACAACAGACTGGTTCCAAATAGGAAAAGGAGTACGTATGTCAAGGCTGTATACTGTCACCTTTCTTATTTAACATATATGCAGATTACATCATGCAAAATGCCAGGCTGGATGAAGGCCAAGCTGGAATCAAGATTGTTGAGAGAAATATCAACAACCTCAGATATGCAGATGACACCACCCTTATGACAGAAAGCAAAGAAAAACTAAAGAGCCTCTTGATGAAAGTCAAAGAGGAGAGTGAAAAAGTTGGCTTAAAACTCAACACTCAGAAAACTAAGATCATGGCATCTGGTCCCATCACTTCCTGGCAAATAGATGGGGAAACAATGGAAACAGTGAGAGACTTTAATTTTTTGTGCTCCAAAATCACTGCAGATGGTGACTGCAGCCATGAAATTAAAAGACACTTGCTCCTTGGAAGAAAAACTGTGACCCACCTAGACAGCATATTAAAAAGTAGAGACATTACTTTACCAACAAAGGTCCATCTAGTCAAAGCTATGGTTTTTCCAGTAGTCATGTACGGATGTGAGAGTTGGACTGTGAAGAAAGCTGAGCGCTGAAAAATTGATGCTTTTGAACTGTGGTGTTAGAGAAGACTCTTGAGAGTCTCTTGGACTGCAAGGAGGTCAGACCAGTCAATCCTAAAGGAAATCAGTCCTGAATAATCATTGGAAGGACTGATGCTGAAGCTGAAACTCCAATACTTTGGCCACCTGATGTGAAGAACCAACTCATTGGAAAAGACCCTAATGCTGGGAAAGATTGAAGGAGGGAGGAGAAGGGAACGACAGAGGATGAGGTGGTTGCATGGCATCACCAACACAATGGACATGAGTAGGCTTCCAGTAGGCTCTGGAAGTTGGTGATGGACAGGGAGGCCTGGTGTGCTGCAGTCCATGGGGTCTCAAAGAGTCAGACACGACTGAGTGACTGGACTGACTGATGGGCAGAAAGCAGGCAAATCAAAACAGCTTTCACTGGTTTACTTGGGAGATGAGGGGGAAGGTTCCATATTTTTTTCCACAATACCACTGACATTAGGATTGACTGGCTACTGAATACTGTTTCTGACACAGCTTGGAATCAAAGGCCTTACACAACTGGCACCAATCTACTTTTTACAACTTTATCTGTCACTTTGTACCAACACAAGGAACCTGTATCAGCTAGCCAGTTTTATTCACTGTCTGTAAATCCACCATGAATATTGTTCAGTATCTAGATGTCCATCTCTGCTCGTGTGATTTACCCTGTCTGTACTGCCCTCCCCCTTTTCTGACGTTATTCATCAACAATCTAATTCAAGATCCATCGTCTCCATGAACTCTTCCCTAATTATCCTGCTGCTGCTGTTGCTGCTGCTGCTAAGTCACTGCAGTCGTGTCCGACTCTGTGCGACCCCATAGACAGCAGCCCACCAGGCTCTGCCGTCCCTGGGATTCTCCAGGCAAGAACACTGGAGTGGGTTGCCATTTCCTTCTCCAGTGAAGGAAAGTGAAAAGTGAAAGTGAAGTCGCTCAGTCGTGTCTGACTCTTCAAGAATCCTATCTCATGTAAATCTCTTTCTACTAACACTGAACTATAGTAACTATTCTAATTTTCACATGATGCCATTATCATTATGTAACAGTATATGTTGGAGAAGGCAATGGCACGACTGAGTGACTTCACTTTCATTTTTCACTTTCATGCATTGGAGAAGGAAATGGAAACCCATTCCCGTGCTCTTGCCTGGAGAATCCCAGGGATGGCAGAACCTGGTGGGCTGCCGTTTATGGGGTCGCACAGAGTTGGACACGACTGAAGCGACTTAGCAGCAGCAGCAACAGTATATGTACAAATCTTGTTTTTCTCAAGCAGGCTGTAAATTTCCCCATATTATGGATAATACATACATTTTTTAATATATCCTACTGTGCAAGGAGATCCAACCAGTCCATCCTAAAGCAGATCAGTCCTGGGTGCTCACTGGAAGGACTGATGCTGAAGCTGAAACTCCAATACTTTGGCCACCTCATGCGAAGAGTTGACTTATCGGAAAAGACCCTGATGCTGGGAGGGATTGGGGGCAGGGGGAGAAGGGGACGACAGAGGATGAGATGGTTGGATGGCATCACCGACTCAATGGGCATGAGTTTGAGTAAACTCCAGGAGTTTGCAATGGACAGGGAGGTCTGGCGTGCTGCAATTCATGGGGTCGCAAAGAATCAGACACAACTGAGCAACTGAACTGAACTGTGTTCACTAGGCACAGCCGTGTTCACTGTAGGAACTCAAGAAATAATTTTTTTTATTGACTGATTTAATCACATTTTCTTTCAGCACTACCTTCTGAGTAACAACTAGCAACACCAAATTAACCCAACAAAACCCAGGTGGTAAAAGATGCCAAAGACCTAATTGGTTTAAATGAAGGGAATTCATAAGCACTAAGTTCTACTCAACTCATGTAGCTGGCCACAGGTGGCCTTATTCTGGTTAAGTTCACTAAAGTGCTAAAACAGACATTTAGAAGCACGACTTGACTATATGAGTAGAGTCTCCAAATGAACTTCAGTTTTGGTCTTAATGAAGACCACCCTGGTAGAAAAAGGGGACTCACTGCATGACCACTTCTGGTATCTCTGTGATTAGTGGTCACTTGTGCAGTAAACAACTGACCTCATTTACCAAGAACATCATCCAAAATTCAACTACTTGGAAATCGCTGTAGCCCAGGGAGGTTAACAGCTGAATAAACAAACATTCTAACTATTGTGCTACCACATTTGAAGGTGGTTCACTGCCAGAACTGGGAGGAAGCATAAAGTCAGTGCTCAAAACTGATATTATTATGGTTAAAGAAAAAGAAAAGAGTCTGGCATAGTATTTTCCATATGTTTTTATAAAAGACAAAGAACTATTATGGAAAAAAATTTAAACTATGTTTTAAAGTACATGTTTTGAGACACCTCTAATATTTATAATTCTGCAAAAAGCTGAATGCACTGGTATATTTACTTCTTTATTACAGAAATTTAATAATTCACCTGGAATAAGCAAAATGCTAAGAAGCAAGAAAAAAACTTAAGTAGTCTGAAGTGACATTTGTTCAGATGCTCTTTAATGATGAACAGTTTTTTCAATGCCAATGTCAAATTCTACAACTCAAAATTCATTGCATTAGTTTCAGCTTTCTGTTTAGTGCTGAAATGTAAATATCCTTGAGAGGGAATTACATTGCCCTTAGCTGTTAATCAGTTAATGATGGGAGTGAGATATACTTATCAGGTCTTTCTCTCAAAATAGTCTTTGACAAGAAGGGTAAATTACGGAAGGAAACAGATACACTGGTTGTTTCAAATAGATAAGAACTCATGCCCAAGAGGGAAACAATATACACAGGAGAGACCAGAGGGGTCAGGAAAGAAATTCTTTGGCTATTTCATAATTTTCTCTGAGAAATACATTGGTCTTAGACTATTAAAGAATGGCCTGGTTTTTTATTTTTATCAAACCTAATTAATCTTGATGTTTGGGAAAAAGAGACAGTGGGGGCTTTACACAGTCTGAATTTAGTATTCAGTTCAGTTCAGTTGCTCAGTTGTGTCCAACCCTTCGCAACCCCACGGACTGCAGCACGCCGGACTTCCCTATCCATTAATTCCTGGAGCTTGCTCAAACTCATGTCCAAGCTCTTTAAAGTTAAGACCTAATCTGATTCACCATTTTTTTTTTGTTTGTTTTTAGTGATTAACATAAAATAGGTATCTCTAGGACTTCCCTGGTGGTACAGTGGATTAAGAATCCACTGCGCAGTGCAGGGGACATGGGTTTGATCCTTGGTCCAGGAAGATTCCACACGCAACGGAGCAGCTAAGCCTGAGAGCCACAGCTACTGAGCCCGTGAGCCACAACTTCTGAAGCCCTTGTGCCTAGAGCCTGGGCTCCTCAACAAAAGCAGCCATCAAGTTGAGGAGCCCGCACACTACATACAGAGGAGCTCCCACTCTCTGCAACCAGAGAAAGCCTGTGAGCAGCAAAGAAGATTCAGTGCAACCAAATTAAAAAAAAAAAAAAAAAAAAAATAGGTATCTCTAAAGGACCTGTTGAAAATTAATAACTTAGATTTGGATTTTCTCTTAAAGAGGAGCCAAAAAGGCAAGGGTACGCCTATAGTTAGGCGGACCTTTGGTTCTAAGGATCAGCCAGTCACTAACATCTACATGGGCTTCACAGATGGCTCAGTGGTAAAGAATCTACCTGCCAATGCAGGAGATGTGGGTTTGATCCTTGGGTCAGGAAGATCCCCTGGAGAAAGAAATGGCAATGCACTCCAGTATTCTTGCCTGGGAAATATCATGGACAAAGGAGCTTGGAATGCTATAGTACATGTGGTCACAAGAGTCGGATGTGATTTAGCAACTAAACAACAATACACATCCATATAAGTGCCAATCAAATTGTATGTGGATAGAATGTCAGAGATTAGTACCATCATTCAAGATCTAAAATATGTAGGGTTTGTGCTCTCTATTACAGCACTGTTTAGTTTGTCAGATTGGCCCCTACCAAAATCAGTTTTATTTTGGAGAATGACTGTAGACCCCCACTGCCCCAGTTGCAGCTGCTGTGTCAGATGTATTGAATAATATTATCGCCCAAGCAGATGATTGAGACCCCCTTCACATGGTGTGTGATAACTGATGTGGCAAATGCACCCGTTTCATTTATGGTTTTTAAGAGACTGACAGGTAGTTTACATTCATGTGGACCACTTTCATTCTAGAAGTATCAGCAGTGCATCTTTACAGAGACAGGTATTTTAGTTAAGTCTGACTTTCCTCCCTTTATAGGTTTAACTAGCACCGCTATCTAGGGGATTACAGAATACCTGATCCACAGGCACGGATCCCCACACCGCACAGCATCTCTACACTGAAGGAGATTAAAAGTGAGCCCACAATGTGATCCATTTGTCTCAATCCACCTTGTACTCTCGAGAGGTAGCCAGTCTCATGGAACATTGGAACTGCCTTCTAAAGTTATAACGGAAGAACCAGTTCAGAGGATGCAGTATGAAAGGACAGAGCACCACCCTCTGAGACAGGGTATTTATTAAATCACAGACCTCCATAGGATGTTCTGTCTCTAATAGGAAGGAGACACAAGCTTGGGAACCAAGAAGTAGAAGTGGGTGTGATCCTATCTGCCATCACTTCTAGTAAGACAGGGTAATTTTTGCTTTCTGTCCCCACAATCTTGGACTTCACAGGGATGGAGATTCTGATACCCAAAGGGGCTCTCCCTTGACAGGAGACACGACAAAGCTCTTAAACTAAAAATTATGACTGCTACCACAGCACTTTAGGTTTTTTTATGACAAGATATAAGCAAACAAGATGAGAGGTCATCAACTTGGCATGGTTAACTGGCTGAAAAACAGGAGGAAAAGGAGGAAAGACTGCTTCATGCCAAAGAGGCAGGAAGGAATTTATGTGGAATACAGGAGATACAACGGAACTCCAAACAGAAGTTCACGCCCCAGGTTTAGGTTAACTACTAGACAAGTCACCAAGACCTGCTGAGAAGAAGGTGAGAGTGAAAGCGATTTGAAATGGATCGTGAAGGAGGGAGAAATAAGTACCAGTCGTGGCCCCAATGGAACTGGGTTGACAACAGCCATGGTACATCCCATTAAAACAAACAGACCTATTAGACCAAAAGTAAGTGGTGACACAGCACATGAAAAGATGCTCAACATAACAAAAACAAACAAATAGCCCAATTAAAAAAATGGACAGGAGATCTAAATAGACATTTTTTCAAAGGAGACATACAGATGGCCAAAAAGCACAAGAAAAGATGTTCAACATAATTAATTGCTAGAGAAATGCAAACCAAAAGTACAGTGAAGTATTACTTCACACTGATCAGAATGGTCATCATCAAAAAATCCTCAATAAATGTTGGAGAGGGTGTATTGTTGGTGGCAATATAAATTGGTACAACCACTATGAAAAACAGTATGGAAGCTCCTTACAAAACAAAAAATAAAGCTACAATATGATCCGACAATCCTACTCCTGGGTATATATTCAGAGGAAACCATAATTCAAAAAGGCAAATGCACTCCAAAGTTCACTGCAGTACTATTTACAACAGCCAAGACATGGAAGCAACTGAAACATCCATCAACAAAGGAAAGATGTTGTATATATATACAATGGAATATTACTCAGTCATATAAAGAATGAAATAATGCCATTTGAAGCAAAATGAATATAGTTTCTTATGCTAAGTGAAGTTAGAAAAAGACAAACATCATATGATGTCATTTATACGTGGAATATAAAAAAATGATACCAGTGAACTTATTTTACAAAAATGAAATAGACTTACAAACATAGAAAATAAACTTATAGCTACCAAAGGGGATAGTAGAGAGAAGCAGGGAGATAAATTAGGAATTTGGGATTAACATATACATACTACTGTATATAAAATAGGTAAACAAAGACCTACTGTATAGCACAGGGAATTCTACTCAATATTCTGTAAATGACCTAGATGGGAAAAGAATCTAAAGAAGAGTGGATATATGTATATACAAAACCAATTCACTTTGTTTTACACTTAAAATTTACACAATGTTGTAAATCAACTAAACTCCAATAACAATTTTTTTTTAAATTTAAAAGAACTACATGAGGTGATGGGTGTACTAATTATCTTGATCATGACAATAATTCCACAATGTATATCAAGTCATCACATTGTATACTTTTATAAATGTAATTGTATTTGCTGATTATTCCCAGTTATTTTTCAATGAAATTATAAAATACCATAGAGCTTCTTATCATTAAAACAACATGACAACTGCACAGGAACAGACAACCATTCAAAGTGGAAAGGAAAACAAAGTTCAGACATAGACCCAAAACCATGAAAATTTAGTATATGATAAGGGTGACATCTTAAAATCACTGATGCAAAAACAAATTGCTTAACAAATGGTTCTGGGACAACTGAGAAAACATTTAGTAAAGGATATACTTAAGCACATATATCACAATATTCACACACACACACACACACACACACACCCACACACACACAAAACCAAGTAATTTGCTCAAGGTACTCAGGCTACCTCCTCAATTTTCATTCAGAAGACATCAATCGCAAAGCATCATACTTTTCAACTATTAACTTAAGCCTTTCATCATTCAATAATTAACAAAAGCTTTCTCAGAAGTATATACCTAGGACCATCCTTTTGGTCCCTTATTTAATAACTCTTACTGGATTGTACTTTGACATTGTTATCAATCTGTGCTCAAATATGGAAATCACACAATACCATGAGTTGCTGCCCTTCTTTTGTACAAGCAATACATTTTTATCCAAGGGAGAAGAGAAGCCTAAAACTGACTGTGTTTCATTGTTTTGCCCCAGTACAAAGTTCAGACTCAAGTTTTCAATTAATTTCTAATAAATTGTACAGAACGTTGTGGCTGTGCTGTGTGGAAAAGGTTTTTCAGGCTCAGCTAAGTTTTTAATTCAAGTCAGAAATTATGTTACTGGCCCCCAGTCCCTTCCCTGGTTACTCTTCACAAAACTGTTTGAGTATCTTCCTTCTGCACACACAAATTCCTCCCACTTTTGGGATTTAGTCTCCTACTTACAGAGAACACAGACTCCATCCTATTGACCTCTTTCAACATCTCTCTTCTTTTGAAACAAACCCGTATACTTGTGCTCTGCATAACTTCTTTATTCTCAATCTTCCTTGTTTTTTAAAAATGCACTGAAGTCTGTGAATTTCCCTCTAGGGTTTGGGTGTTGCTTTAGGTACAATATTGGATTTTATAGTGACTTTGTTACTCAATTCTAAATATTTTCTAATTTCCACTGTGATTTTTTTTATTCTCATGATGTTTTTAAGTTACTGATATTTACTTTACTGCTCTTAATATTGTCAATTTAAAACTTAATAATACTGTAAACAGAGAATGACATTCACTTTCTGGAGGTGAGTGTCTAGGAATAGTATTTTCAAATCTTGTTTCACAAGTCCTAAATAATTTCATCTATTGCAATTGCTTCATTCAATACATCTATGTGGAGTACTATACCAACATGTTTCTCTAGGTCACTCTGAGTTTCAAGTCTACAATTTTCTATACATTTATGAGACTAATTTCCTGTATATCCCATAGGCACTTTAGCCCTAACAAAATTAAAACCAAAGCATTATCTCCACACACCCTAAATATCTTCCTCCTTTTTTTTATTCTGTTTTTAGAATGAAGATCTACATTCTCCCCAACTGTTCAAGCCAAAATTATTACATGCGTCTTTTATTCCTTTCTCACATGAGTTGAATGAACTGGACTGTGATTCAAGTGCTGTGAATCATATTTCCTAATTATCTCTTGAAGCCATCCTTTCCTATCTATTCTTACAGGCCTTCATCACTAGCCCCTTGGCCTTGCATTATCCTCCCAAATAGCCACAGACTTGCCACCTCTCCTTTTTATCTCTCCCTGTCTCCTTCTCTTCTTTGTTTCATCTACCACTTATACATTCAAATACATTTCTGATAATTGTATTCCTTTGGTTAAAAATTTTTGATCACTGACTACAGGATAAAGTCTAAATATAGCACAACATATATGATTGTTTACCTGAGAAAATTCATCTACTATGCAAGGAGAAACTTTTTAGGCTTGATATATGATTAAACATGCTATTTTAAATTCTTAGACATACAATTCTATTAAGAGCCTAATGTCAAGAAGGATTTAAATAGAAGTGCTGCCTTATATATTAAATCCTACATATTATATTCCTATGATCAAGAAGAAATTATAATCTGTGGATTTGGGGCCCATTTCCCAAAACAACCTTACACCACTTATTGAGAGAACACAGGTTGCATCTTTAGCCTCATAAACAATTTAAAACAAGTAAGCAGTGGCCACAGGACTGGAAAAGGTCAGTTATCATTCCAATCCCCAAAAAGGACAATGCCAAAGAATGTTCAAACTACCATATAATTGCGATCTCTTCACAAGCTAGCAAGGTTATGCTCAAAATTCTTCAAGCTAGGCTTCAGCAGTACATGAACCAAGAACTTCCAGATAAACAAGGTAGGCTTCAAAGAGGCAGAGGATCAAATTGTCAACATTCGCTGGATTATGAAGAAAGCAAAGGAGTTCCAGAAAGATAAACTACTTCTGCTTTATCAACTATGCTAACACTTTTGACACTGTGGATCACAACAAACTGTGGAAAATTCATAAAGAGATGGGAATACCAGATGACCTCCTGAGAAATCTGTATGTGGATCAAGAAGCAATAGTCAGAACCAGTCAAGGAACAACTGACTAGTTCCAAATTGGAAAAGGAATATGACAAGGCGGTATACTGTCACCCTACTTATTTAACTTATGCAGAATACATCATGCGAAATGTGGCTGGATGAAACACAAGTTGGAATCAAGATTGCCAGCCAGGAGAAATAGCAACAACTTCAGATATGCAGATGTACCACTCCAATGGGAGAAAGTGAAGAGGAACTAAAGAGTCGCTTGATGAGGGTGAAAGAGGAGAGTGAAAAAGCTGGTTTAATATTCAATATTCAAAAAACGAAGATCATGACATTCAGTCCCATCACTTCATGGCAAATAGAAGGGGAAAAGAGGAAGCAGTGACAGGTTTTATTTTCTTGAGCTCCAAAATAACTGCAGATGGTGACTGTAGCCATGAAGTTAAAAGAAAGGAAAGCTATGACTAACCTTTCCTACTTGGAAGGAAAGCTTTGACAAACCTAGATAGCATATTAAAAGGCACCGGACAAAGGTCCGCATAGTCAGAGCTATGGCTTTTCCAGTAGTCATGTATGAATGTGAGAGTTGTTCCATAAAGAAGGCTGAGCACCAAAGAATTGGTGCCTTCAAATTGTGGTGCTAGAGAAGACTCTTGAAAGTCCCCTGGATTCCAAGGAGATCAAACCAATCAATCTTAAAGGAAATAAACCCTGAATATTCATTGGAAGGACTGATGCTAAAGCTGAAGCTCTAATACTTTGGCCACCTGATGCAAAGAGCCAATACATTAGAAAAGACCTGATGCTGGGAAAGATTGAGGGCAGGAGAAGTTGGCGGCAGAGGACAGGATGTTTAAATAGCACCAGTGACTCAATGGACATGAATTTGAGCAAACTCTGGGAGATAGTGAAGGACAGAGGAGCCCGACGTGCTAAAGTCTATAGGGTCAGAAAGAATCAGATACGACTTAAAAAAATCAGATACTGAGTTTTGTAAGCAATTTTTCATTAAACAAGTGTTTCTTTCCATAACTAGGAAAGGTTTCTAAGTCAAACAACTGAACAACAACAACAAAAGAAAGAAGAATTGGTATATGTTGGGACTCAGTACCTTCTAGGACTCAAAGACAATTAGGCAATGTTCTGAATGTGACTGAAAATCATAAAATTTCAAAAGCAACAGAGAAAAAAATTTCTGGAAAATTAAGTGATGAGTGAAAACATGGCACATGCATAATTTAACCTGGCTTTGTAAAGAAAAGGAAACAATCTTAGACCACACTGATAGCAAGGAGATGACACAATCTTCCTCGGATACATACCATATGTAACTAAAATTACAATACAGTAATCCATGTTTGTAAAAATAACCTTTAAAGATAATAAAAGGTCAGTTACATTCTATACCCTCAGTATGATGAAGATAGGTAAATACGATTCATTCCAGGAATGTTTTCATGACAAACAATTAAAAGAATGTAGGCTCATAAAAGAGATAAGCATATTAATCAGTTAATTACTACTTTAATTGTCTGTTAATAATAAATTTTATTACTATAAACAATTTCATTCCTCCCAGCATCATGATATCAATACATTGCTCCATTTTACCTCCTATTACCTATTATTAAAACTAGATGCAATTATGTTGTTTTGATTTTTGAACCATTAACCTTTAATATGTTTTTAAATTAGACAGTCAGTAAGAGTAGACATTTGCTAAAATAAATTAGCCAATTCTGAAAGACAGATGTGGAGAAAGAAACAGACTTTAGAGTTTACAAAGAGAAGGAGAAAGCATCAAGATAGTACTATTCCTAGAAACTCCGCCTACTGCTTTGACACTATGGGGACTTTATCGATCTAATTTATTTATTGTGAAGCCAAATCCACTTTCTCAGTGTTACTGCTGCATCTGTGACTCTGAATTCGATGTGAATGTGTATTTATAGGTTTTGTTCTTGTTCAGTTGCACAGTTGTTCCAACTCTTTGTGCCCCCATGGACTACAGGGTTATATGTTTATGTATGCATATATTTGGGATTATATTTTTGAACTAAGGTGAGCTTCAGAAACTTATCTCCATGTAGTATATCTTTGACTCATAAAATGATTTTTAAAAAAACTTAAATGTTTCATCTCATAAGCTTAGTCCTATGCAGTCTTACAGAAAAGAAAAAGCCCCTCTACATCAAGGATTAAGCATAAGTAAGAATTTCAAAGAATATACTATACAAGCAAACCTTATGCATGTACTACAGACTTACTCATGTTTATTCTAGAATATGAGATCCAAATGATATGTGCACATTAAAAAATTGGAAGCAGTCTGCATTAAAAATTCAACGGCGCTTATGTTCTGAAATTTGATTGTAAGCCCCAACTATGTGTTACTAGTAGTTGTTGTGCAGAACAAACAAATCAACTGTGATCTAACCAGGACTATGTGACTAATACCTTTTCTATTTTCTGGAGATCACTGTTGCATACTTCCCAACATAACAGAAAACATTTAGTCCAAACTGTTTACAAAGATATAAACTTTAAAGAGAATCTTGCTTAAGCCTACTATATAAAAGGTTTAACTAATAAAGTTTAATTGCTATGACATTTATTTAAATTAATTATATTCCCACCAACATTTTACCTCTGGTCCTGGAGGGCCAGATGGCCCTTGGGGTCCTGGGTCACCTGTTTGGCCCTACAATGTGGAGTTTGGGGGAGAGAAATCAAAGTATAAACATTAATTTAATAAATATGATTGAAAAAGGAAACATATAGTATGCAAAAACTACTATATATATTATGTCACACAAAGTTGTAATGACTTTCTGGCAAACAGCAGTCAATATATTATTTCAAAGTTGTAACGACTATTCAGAAAGACTTAAAATCATCATCATTGTATGAAAGTTATTATATAAGATGTGTATAGATCTATACATATTTACCCCTAAATACTAGAGATACAAATTAATGGAAATCAAATGAAGGAAAAAAATTGTGTTGTAGGTGTGTGTTATCCAAAGATAAGAGAATAAAGTTTGACTTAATAAAGTAGGAAACTCTACATAGGAACTGCTTTCATAAACAACTAGAATTCTAGGATTGCCTCTGAAAAATTCTCTCTCCTTTGGTAACTATAAGGGGCCTGATTTAGTAATTAAGAATCACCTGGATTTAAATACCTGTTGCTTAATCTCTCTCAGCCTATTTCCTCACCAATAAAATAGGAATAATAATAATGTTACTAACAGTCTTACAGTCATTGTGAGAAATAAATGAGACAAATGTAAAGTGTTAAGCACAGTGCTTAGCACATAGAAAGTACTCATTAAATGTTAATCAATTTTATAACTATTAATCTTTCCATTCACATCCTCTCTCATCTCCTGGATGTTACCTAGAATTCCTAGATTACTTTGATCCTCTGATTAAACTTCTGAAGATTTGATTTCTATATCTCTGCAGCCATTTTCTGACATTCAGATTAACAATGTGAAATCAGGGCTGGAAAAGAAGGGTAAAAGCCTGATCCTGGAGAGGGTTGGTGATCCTCTCAGGAGTTGAAACTACAGAACGTGGAAGGCCAATAGACTGATATCCTTGTTTTCATTAAAACAACTGAATTCATTATTTTTGTCATATTAAACTTCTATGTGAGCTTCAAATCTGACAAAAGGTAACAGGATATATAAACTTTCTTGAATTTATTATACATAAACTCTTTGCGCATCCAGTTTCTAAGAAGTAAAGCATAGTTTTCCATGTGTATTAAATTCATCCTCATACAGTGCTGCAGTCTCTGGACTTAGGCAGTACACAGTACACCTACAACCAAACCTAGAGAAAAGCTGTCAAATATTATGCAGAAGTTCACTTAAGTTCCCCTAAATAAACAAAATCATACTCCATAGTGAGTATCTAAGGGATTCAAATTCTTGAAATGAAAAGTACCTCAGACAGACAGAAACAGCATTTTCACTGAGGCCCTCTAGTGGCAAAATCTAAACAAGACGCTAAATTTACAAGACTGAGGAAAAAGTGGAATACAGCAGGCCTTTGTTATCAGAGTAGTTGATCCACAACCTGATATTTAAGAACATGAACTTGTGGAATAATTTTATTTATCCTTCAGAAAAACTTTCATTTTGAAAAATTTCAACTGCAAGCTTCCTTGAATGTCAATTTACCTTTATAAAAATGTAAAGAACTGTATAATGATTAAGTAAACTTCTATAAATGGTAGCAACTTCTAGCCAAAAAATGAAAAGGACATAATTGACTTTGTTTTTTCTCTTTAAAAAAACAATATTTCTTAGCTTAAGATAGGTCATCTTCTCTCGTTTTTAAATACTTGCAGGGTAAAAGTTTCCCTATTCCAGAATGTTAAAAACCTTCTAGATCAGAACAATCTTTTATCTTGAGAACATTCTTTCATGTTACAGCTTAGATCCATTTGAAAACAGTATCAGTGACACTAACATTGTAGATAACAGAAAACCAAAAAACCAAAAGTAGGAGACATAAAGGAATAAAGACGTTCATCTGACTTTGGCATTCATTGCATGATAGGGAGCAAAGAGTTTAGATAGACACTAACTTGTACAATTTATTTTTAATATAGTTGCTTATTTTTGTAAGAAATTTTTCATTAAACAAGTGTCTCTTTCCATAACTAGGAAAGGTTTCTAAGTCAAACATCTGCAACTTTTTAAATAATAGTAAGATACAAACAAGTGATAAAGTGAGAGTCTAAAGTCAAGGTGGTCTCACAAATAATAATTCCTAAGTCTCTTATCCTATCTTTAGTCCAAAGTACATATTTTTCAAGATTTGATAAAACAAAAAAAATAGTCAGCTGTCTCTGACCAAAGTAATCCCTGCCGATATTAACATTTTTTATTAGAATAGTACAGAAATGTATAATATGAACAAGTAAAAACCTCACACTCATCATTAGCAACCCCATGGACTGCAGCCTACCAGACTCCTCCGGCCATGGGATTTTCCAGGCAAGAGTACTGGAGTGGGTTGCCACTGCCTTCTCCGTTAATGCTGCTTACTTTGATGCAAAAATAAACAATCTAAAGATGAGATGGTGGAGTTAGGGAAACATGCTGAAATTGCTCAGGAAAACAACACTCTTTTATAATGTTTGATTAATAAATTATAATTTAATATCTAATTTTTGGATCTGGAGAATTCCATGGACTGTATTGTCTATGGGGTCGCAAAGAGTTGGACACGAATGAGCGACTTTCACTTCATTTTGGATCTACAATCACAGTCAAAGAGTTGTAATCAACATTAAAACCCTAAAACAATCTTAAACCATTGAAGCATAAAACACTATGGCACAGTGACTAAGTGCATGGACTCTGACATCTGTGGTCACCAAGGTTTTCTTGGGTGACTACCAACTAACTATGGAACCTTTGGCAAGTTATTTAACTCTCCTTGTCTCACTTTTCCTCATAGGTAAAATAGGAATAATAATGGTACCAACTTCATATGACTGTTTTAAGGATTAAATTAGAAGTATAGGTCTTAGAATACTGCCTGGCATTTTGTAAACACTCAGAGAATTTTAGGTATAATCATTACTATGATTTTTAATATGTAGATATATATCATTAACTCAAGTTTTAACCACTCTATTTAAATGTTTTTAACTATTCAGTAACTTTAGTTTTATAGTTTACTGGGCTTCAAGTTAACTACAATACACAGTATCCTTTTATTTCAATTAATTGATGCCCAAAGATTTAAAAAAGACAAGGAACTAGAATATTTGGGTCCATAACAGAGTGTGACATGCTATCTTTTCTTCAGAATGTTCCCTTAATGAAACAGATATTTGAATAAATTATGGTGTTATTTAAGGTTGCTTTATATTTTCTGGCTTAAAATCCACTGCTTAGTTTAAATTCTATCTATAATAGGTTAACCAAAATCTTTAAGGCTCATGGAAATTTGGCTTTGGACTGGGATGAAGGAGGTGAGGAGAGTGAGGTCTCATAATCTATGGAATGTAAGCTGAAAACTTCAAGGATTAGCTGTATTCTAAAACTGGAGAGAAAACGCCGTACTGGTAGACGTAAACCCTACTTCTTACATTCCACGAACACCAACAGGCATCAAGAGTCATGTCATAGAGCGCACTCCATGAATCAGAAAGAACAGCAGAAGTTCAAACCTACTGAAGGTCCTGGCTTTCCTCTCATCCCTGGTGGTCCAGGAAAACCCACAGCGCCCTAAAAGAGCAGTAAAGAGAGAAGCTATTACACCACAGAAGGCAGATGTACCTCTACTTGCAAATTATTTTAAAAAGTTACGGAATTATTCTAAAAAAAAATTGAGAAAATGTTTCAAACAAGACATGCAGAATTATTGATACTATATCCTAAAAAAACACGTGATTTGAAATAATGAGTATTCCCTTCTTTTTAAAGAATGCATACATTTTCACTGTGTTTTTTTTAAATTTATATAAAACTAATGGTACCTTGTCTCCAGTATACCCTGTTTCTCCTCGCTCCCCTGCAACGCCTTGTTCACCCTGGGGAGCACAATTTCATACACAGACACTTTAGCAATGCAAATGTGGCAATCAGAAGGCAAATAAATACAAGTTATACAAGAATAATTTCTCTATTTCTCCTACTTTTGAGAAAACTTATATAATTGATATTACAGATTGGATCCCGTATTTTAATAAAAATATTTTGTAAGTGGTGCTGACTCAAAAAAAAAGTAAATGTGATTAAAAAATTATCTCTATGACAATGCAAATATTTAAATCACCTTATCACCTTTGATTCCAGGTAGGCCCTTATTGCCCGAAAGACCCTAAAAAAGAAAGTGACACTTTGTGACATTATAGAGAAATCAAAGTGAAATATCCATTATGTAAACAGAAACATACCACTGGGCCAGGGATTCCAGAAGGTCCAATTGGTCCCACAGGGCCAACACTGCCCTGAAAAGCAATAAGAAAGAAAGGTATCCTTCAGCACCACCAGGATTAAAAAGAGAGCATGGTAAACTTAATAAAATAATTCATCTTACTAATTTCCCATACATGCTTTGTTCTCTAACAACTTCTTTTCCACTTTACATTTATAAATCATACCAATCATTCAAATTTTAGTGAGGTCTATTCTGCTTCCTTAAGCCTACTCATACTGATCTAATCTATTAGGATCCTTCTCTTCCTTGAGTTCTCATACTTACTATCCACAGGATTCATTTTGAAATATTTCTCCAAAGAGATATCTTGATGATAGGGGAAATATTTTAGTGCTATGTTCCCAGGAAGTATTCAAAAAATACTTCATTTGATTTTCTTAGATTTTTCTTTCACCCATTTATTCAGCAAATATTTCCTGGGAAGTTACTATGTGCTAGGCATTCCAATGACTTCATGATCTATAACTTGCAGATAACAAAATTTACCGTAAGTTCAGGGAACTGAGTAGTAAACAAAAGGCTCTACGCTTCTGGGTTGCTCATTCATTCATCATTTAACATTTATTGAGCAGAATATGTATCAAACATTGTAGTAGTGTTGTATGGTAGTGTTGAGGAAACAAACATGAAAAAGACACAGTCACCAATATCAAGCTTTTCAATTTAACTTCTCCAATGCAAGACTACGCAAAAACATTAACTACCACTATAATCTCGTGCAAGCAAGAAACCCAGAAAAACTTCAACATGTCATCTTAAAATTTAAAGGACAATAGCAACTATAAAAGTTTCTGAAAGTAAAATTTGAAAAAATAGTGGAAATCTCTTTGATTGTTTGGAGATAATTTTTGTGTCAACGATGCCTTTTTCTTCTTTTCTCTTGCTTCCTCTTGCTACCTCCCTGTGCTTGGCTAACACATCATCCTTTATCTTCAAAGAGTTGCTTTCAACCTCCCTTTTATGCTTCCCAAATGTTTAGGAACTTTTAAAGGTGCATTTGTGACAATGTTGAAAATGTTGCCCAGTTTAGTTATAATCCGTATTTCTTAGGACAGTATCCCAGACCCTTACTACCAGTTTTCCATCAGGACTTTCTGTCTCACCTTCTTCCACTTGTTCCTACTTGCCTTTTCCTTCTCCCTCCTTTAAATCCAACATTCTAGACACAATGAACCGTTTTCTAGTCTGAACATACTCTCCCTTCTCACATGCTCTGAGCCTTTGAAAATATAGTTTCCACTAATGGAATGTGCTTCTGCTGCAGTACTAAATATATTGCACTGTTTTTGCTTTTTTTTTTTAGTTGGTTTCCTTTTTTGTTTGTTCTCCCCCTGTCTTCCTCGTCTGTGCATTCTGTGAGTGTAGAAGCATGATTTATTCATTTTTTTATATCTCAAGCCCAACATAATAATTGGCACATAAGAGTTTTGAAATGAAGTGTGGAATGAATACTGGAGGAAGAAATCAACTTTAAATTTAAAACAGTGATTTCTAGAGTGCTGACATTTCAGTACACTTCTAAGAGTCCACATTTATATACTACAAATTTCAGAATGGAAAATATGACATCTTTACTTTGGGGTGAGTCCTATAGTCTGTGAAACATAAGATAAATTATTCCCAACATATTTAATGGTGAAAAATATGAGACTGTGAGAGGCAGAATAATATTTTCCAACTTAACAGATGGAAGCACAGCATCAATACATCACTGACAAATTCCACTGATGGGACATATTCTTAATTACAGTGGCTAGTTTATTCAAGGTTCATAGCTTTGAAACTTCTGACAGTCATTCAAAATACAATAAATGTCTCTGTTTGGAAATCACACAGCACTAATTCATGTAAGAAATGGAAAGGAATATCAAAAACAAATATTTCTTTATTGTCCTGTTGTTTTTCTATAGGCAATATGCTTAATTCTTATTTCAGTAAATATACTACTGTGCATAGTCTGGCATCTTCAGATGGATATCCCTTGTGTGCACAATATTCTATTTTACTATTTAGTAGCTCTGAAAGAAAAATCACAAAATAGTAAATTTCAAGAGGTATCAAAAAGCATATTCATTATACAGGACTGAGTAAAATAAAGAATTTGAAAGTAGAATAAATAATTTGAAAGTAAAATGATATGGGTGTAGAAACTTCCAAGAAACATTAAATATGTTGTGGTATGTCACAGGCTGTATGGAAAATCCTACTCCTAAAAAACTACATACTCTGAAATTGATTCATGATAGATTAGTAACAGTTTTCAATTCCATAAAGATAACCTGAAGGTCCTTCAACACTCCCTACCTACCACACTTCATTCCCATAAGAAGATGAAGTAGACAGAAGAAATAATTTCATGCATTGGGACTTAGCAGAGGGTGTCTGGGATATAGCAATAGAAGCAAAAAAGCCTCCCACAGAGTGACAAATAATAGAGAACTATTGAGTCAAAGTCAGTCAAAGAAATAGAGAGACCCAAGGGTAGGTTCTGACCAAAATTGCTGCTGCTGCTGCTGCTGCTAAGCCATGTCAGTCGTGTCCGACTCTTAGCGACCCCATAGATGGCAGGCCACCAGGCTCCTCCGTCCATGGGATTTTCCAGGCAAGAGTAATGGAGTGGGGTGCCATTGCCTTCTCCTTATCAAAATAGCAGCCACTAGCCAATTATAGTTCATGAGTGAACATATCACCAAAAAGATTGTGAATGCCATTTTTGGGCTTTTCAACCATACCCAGTCACACTACCAGGCAATAATCACTGTTACTAATTGAGAAGGCAAATGACGGTAACAATTAACTGCATGGAGAAAATAATCTAGAGAAAGCAGCATCACCTCTTGTCAGGAGTTATACCTGCCCTGCTGGAAGGGAACACATGAAAAGCAACAGTATAGGGCAAACAGTTAAACTGTTCACTATGGAACACCAAAGTTCACATAATCTTTCCTAATTGTCTTCAAAACCTCACCTGCTTACATTCCTCTCCCATCACCCCATACTTCCCAGGCTGCAAGCCCACTCTTCCTCTTTTCATTTCCAAAACATTCCATTTCCCCCCACATCAGTGCATCTGAACACAACCTTCTTCTGCCTAAGAGCCCCTTCCCCAACTCACCCCACTCACACACAGTCAACAACACAACTTAAAAGACATCTCCTTTGTGAAGCCACTCTGATTTTCTAAGATAAATTGCTCCATTCTCAGTGGCTTGACTTGGGCCCATATTAGATTATAATATTGCAAGGAAGCAGGGATCTTAATTTGTTTATATGTATTTCTTAGGCCTGGCATCTAGTTCAGCATTCGATATACAGTAGGTGCTCCCACTATTTTGATTAAAATTGTAATAAATGTACAAGAGAGGAAGCAATAATACCTGTTCTATCTACTTTAAAAATTAGATACATGTGAAAGAAAGTACTTTGGAAAGTATAAAATACCATCTCTATTACTGTAGAAGAGTGAGGACTACAAAAATGACTGTTAGTTTCATAAGCCATTTTCATTTCTATAAAATCTCTTCCCACCTACCAAAGAGTGAACGGAGGAAGAGAAAGGACTTTTCTGTCCAGGTATTTTTATTGAGCATTATTATGTGTCAGGCACTGTACTAAGTCCTGGAACTGAAAGATAAGTAATAGTTAACTATTGGGCAGAAAAGTAGAGTTTAAGTGTTTCAGGCAGACAAATAAGTGCAAAGGTCATGTAGTAAGGAGGCTGCATCTGAAGAATGAACAGCTTGGATTATGCACAGAGTATATTCTCAAGATGCAGAGAGGAACCAAAAGCCTAGACATCTTAGGCCATGTTAAGAATATTGGCAGGGTCTTAAACATAATAATGGAAACTTTGGAGCTAACCAACCTTAATGCTAATAGGTCAGATGAAGGATGCAGAAAGTGTGTCTCTGGAGTCCAGCTGCCTTTCCCTGCTTCCTGTCTATCCCCCCTGGTAGGGTCAGTGACTACCACTTACAGGTGCAGCCCTATTCTAAGTTCTGAGAAAAGAAGTTGATCATTTAGGCTCTATCTTCACATAGAGCTTCTCATGACATCTAAAGAAATCTCTTAAGAGATACAATACATATTTTAAGGTTATAGAAGTTTTAAGGAAATGGTATAGCACAAGGGGGAGAATACTGAACTCTGGATGTACATCACCTGGCTCTAAATCCAAGTTCAACACTTATAAGCTAAATGGTCTTAGGCTATTCTGAGAATTAAATTACCTAATCTTTGTGACTAGCACATAGAAAATACTAAATGAAAGTGAGCTGTTATTGCTAATTTTATTATTATTATATTAATATTATAGAAAAGTATGAAGGTCTTAGACTAACTGTAGTTTTTTAATTCTCAATTCTATATTCCTGCCATCCCATATGGGAAAGTTAAAAACCTATTATGCTGATTTTTACCACAGTTCCAATAGCTAAACTTCTGAAAGATATTCCTTTGGCCAGGCTACCACCTTCTACCATGGGTCAGTTAAGATGGGGGAAAAACTTTGTAGTCAAAAGACCTGTGTTCAAGTTCAAGCTAAAAATACTGGAGCTATAATTTATGGCCTAAAACTCTGGAGTCTTAATTACCTACTTTACATATTAGAGTGAGCTCTAAATTGATTTTTAAAGGAAATTCTACCTCTGCCATGGTCATACCCTACTTTTACGTGAATAGAAATAGGCTTACCTTTAAGATTCTATTTTCATTAGGCTCCTTACATTTCATAAAAGTATGTCATTCCTGCTTTTAGTGCGGTTCAATGTTAAAGCATATGGCTTTAAATTTATATACCATATCTGTAACTTATATCCCTGTCATGAACCAGAAATTTGGATGAGAGAAATTTATATTTATGAAGAAATACCAGGAAGATACATATGACAGTTTGATTAGTCAAATAAATAATTAAAAATGTATCAGAAAGACATGTATCTGGACTGGATTGTTTTAGCCTTCAAAGAACAGCTTTTACTAAACTGTACTTTGATGACATCAGAAACTTTAGTGAAACTTAAGAGTTGAATTTACTGTATAAAAATTAATTAGGTGAACAAATAATAGTTATTATTTTAAGTACAATAAATAAATGAGATATGAAAATGTTCAATGGTACTGGTGAAGTCTGGCTCCTACCTTTTGTTCAGGATGATTTTCCTAATCATTTATTTAATTTTATCTCATAAAGCCTACAGTTACCATGTGCTTTTGTTTAGCCCTATCTGTCTCTCCAGACCAGATGGTATGGAAGACTACCTCAAAGGAAAGAAGTGGCTGTTCTAGGTCTCATACTTCTGGAGAAACTGAATCTTGATTAAGCATCCTTCAATGAAACAGACAAATACACATTAACCTGTAAAAATCTGTTATTTTAACTTATCATAAAATATAATTCATTTTTAGATTCATATTACTGATCAAATTTGCATATCTGGCAGGAAAACATGTGTGAGTAATGTTGATATTCAACAATGACACCAAAAATTTTCTTTATCCTAAAGTTTGTAAAACACATTGAACAAATATAAATACACACAAAAGAATTTTATAAGAAGGATGATATTGGATACTTACTCGAAGCCCAGGAAATCCCGGAGGACCAATGCTACCTATAAGTCCCTATGTAATAGAAATGTGCAAAATTGGTTAAATTTTATTCCAAACTAAACGTATTTTCTAAAGATGAAGACAAAAATTTCTAGGAAAAAATATACCAAATTTTACCTTCTTCTAGCTAACTTCTGCAACTTCCCTACTCTTTTGCATCCTGAGAAGTGCAATTCTTTGGTGGCAGCTAATGTTCTATAAAAGTAGCCCAGGTTCCATGCTTTTGGATGCCAGGACTACCACCTTGCCTGGGATAATAGATTTCTCTGTCTGTTATGTGAGTAAGTCTCATCAATAATCAGCATTATAGACATAATATTAGCCTACTGTTGTTGTTTAATCTCTAAGTTGTGTCTGGCTCTTTCTGTGACCCCATGGACTGTAATTCACCAAGCTCCTCTGTCCACAGAATTTCCCAGGCAAGAATATTGGACTGAGCTGCCACTTCTATTCCAGGGGATCTTCCTGACCCAGTGATCAAACCCACGTCTCCTGCATTGCAGTTGGATTCTTTTCCACTGAACCGCCAAGGAAGCCCTAATTAGCCTATATGTAGTGAAAAAAGACAGGATGGTCAACTTGTTGGGTGAGGAGAACATTTTCAGATGACTTAAAACACTGTCAGCTCTTTTGAAATACTTTATTTAAATTTTCTAAATTTCTCATTAATAAAACATATAATATTTGTTTTCATTTTGTAAAGAACGCAATGAAAACTGTTATATAAAAGGTTCTGAAAATTTTCATAAAGCACTATACAAATGTAAGAAATTACCAATATGGTTAAATTATTTGTATGAGGTTTTAAACTATCATTTTTCCAGTTGATTCCTGATGAGCCTTTGTGAGTCTTTTGACCTCATCATTACAGTCCTTGTGATAATTCCTAATCTATACCACATCAGTGTTATATCATTTACATGGTACAAAGAATAAGAATAAACCTCCCCTTTTTTTCTGCATTTAAACTGCTTTGCAACAGAGGTGTAGTATAAAATTTAAGAAATATAAACCAATACACTGAAAATATCCAGTTTATTCTTGCATTTTAAAGATGACTCAAAATGCTCTTCAAGCAGTGTAATTTAAAAAAGCAGATTTCAAAGGGTAAAATGTTAATATTTTTTAAGAGTCCAACTCTAACAAACTTCATGTATATTTGACAAGATGGTTTCATACTAAGTGTGTAAAGACATAAATGGTATAAAAGAAACATATAAATAATGCTTAACTTTATTATGCCTGAAATGAGAAGCTGCTCAGAATCATGGGAAAGAAAAAGATGACAAGCATTTTACTTAAGACTGATTCAATTTTTTAATAGTTTGCTTCAAAATCAGTTCTGCTCTTATTATATCTTCCAAGCCTTATAACAAAACTTTTGCTAAATTCAATGCATAAGCTAATATAGTTTATACTTTAGAAAATGAAATAAAAGGTAACTATTTTCAAACATTATTTTATTTACAGATGTCTAAATATAGGAATTATTCCTAATTCAGGCAAAACAGCATTCCATCATTTTTTATAATATGTTAAATTAGTTTTAGAATTTTAACTCCCTGATCTGAATACAGATATCTAAATGATCCCCTCAAAGACTTCTCTATAAATTACTCAAAAGTAAGGTAGGTCAATAACAGGTTTGAGTCCAAAAGAGCAATCACTAAATGCACAATTTTTACACGAGGCTTGTTAGTACCTTGATATATATGAAAGGCTTCTTTCCCATGTCCGCCCAGCCCCCACTGAATATACGTCAATATTGTGATTGTATACCTGTAATATTTTACTTAGTAATGTATAACATAGTCAAGATACTGAATTGTAAAGATCATCTCAAGACAGAATTTATAACACTTTGTTTTACTTCTCTTGTTGTAAAATCACAAAATGGAATGTGCTCAGTGGTATCACAATTGTCTGGTCAAGAGTGTTTGTCAGGAATGTGGTAATGAACATGACAAGTACGGTTGCTATGGAATCCAAATGATGCTAGAATGCAAGGGTGGACCTTCACTATTTACTCACAGGACTGCCATCAGGACCCGCAGGGCCTCTGTCTCCAAAGTCACCTGGAAAACCCTAACCCAAGGAAAGAGAAAGAAATGCTGTTAAAACCCAAATAAGGAATTCATCTTTGCTTTGTTTTCAGGTAAGGAACTTAGTAATAGGAAGTATTTACTATCTAACCTATAAATTGTAGTGCAGCAAAAATGTGTGTTTGTTTTGTATAAAACGTCACTGATTTTTAAGTACATAATTTCTATATTTTATAAAGATTACTTTACATGTCACAAAATATATACAGAGAGATAAGCTGGAGGAAACAGAAATGTGTTCATCATTATATAAAGAATCACTGCATTAGAGGAAATACAATCAAGATTTCCAACTGACCAATTCATTAGTTACATCCACTATTTCATGTTGCTTGTATATACCCAGCACAGAAAATGAAACGGCTAATAACATTGAGCATAAGCTTAGTACACTTATCTTGTGCAAAAGGTTTTACGCACATTGTTACATATACATTACTTCATTCCATCTTCAGAGCAGGTCAAATCAGTGAGTATAATATTCTCACTTTGCAACTGAGGAAACTACAGTGTAAAAGAGTTAAGTCACTTGCACTTTCTAGTGATGGGTGGGACCAAGATTTGAATGGATGCAGTCTGACTGCAGAGTCAGCTCTTTTTTACTGTCTATATGAATACTGCAACTCATCACTTCAAGATATGATACAACATGTAAGAACGTCATTTAAGAAAAAGAAAAATGCCTATAAAAATTGCAAATACAAAATGGGATGTCACTGAAATATAGACTTCTTAAATGCCTACTGAGAATTCCATAGTGTAAAACTATTAAGGGCAGTAAATTAACATACTTTCTAATTATAACTTCTATTGTAAAATAACTCAATTACTTAGTTACTCTTACTTTATATATTAAAGATTTCACCAGTGATTTAGCACCGAGTTTATCAACTTTAAAGCTCACTTTTAAGAAGACTACTTTATGGGACTTCTCCAGTGGCACAGATTTACAAGCTGGATTTAGAAAAGGCAGATGAACCAAAGATCAAATTGCCAACATCTTGTGGATTATAGAAAAGGCAAGAAAATTCCAGAAAAACATCTACTTCTGCTTTATGGATTATGCCAAAGCCTTTGACTGGGTGGATCACAATAAACTGTGGAAAATTCTTAAAGAGATGGGAATACCAGACCACCTTACCTGCCTCCTGAGCAATCTGTATGCAGGTCAAGAAGCAACAGTTAGAACCAGACACCGGAACAATGGACTGGTTCCAAATTGGGAAAGTAGTACGTCAAGGCTGTATATTGTCACCCTGCCTATTTATATGCAGAGTACATCATGAGAAATGCTGGGCCGGATGAAGCACAAGCTGCAATCAAGATTGCCAGGAGAAACATTAAAAACCTGATATGCATATGACACTACCCTTATGGCAGAAAGCAAAGAAGAACTAAAGAGCCTCTTGAAGAAGGTGAAAGAGGAGAGAGAAAAAGTTGGCTTAAAATTCAACATTCAAAAAACAAAAATCATGGCATTCAATCCCATCATTTAATGGCAAATAGATGGGGAAACAATGGAAAAAGTGAGAGACTTTATTTTGGGGAGCTCCAAAATCACTGCAGATGGTTACTACAGTCATGAAATTAAAAGATGCTTGCTCCCTGGAAGAAAAGCTATAACCCACCTAGGTAGCATATTAAAAAGCAGAGACATTATTTTGCCAACAAAGGTTTGTCCAGTCAAAACTATGGTTTTTCCAACAGTCATGTATGGATGTGAGAGTTGGACTATAAAGAAGACTGAACACTGAAGAATTGATGCTTTTGAACTGTGGTGTTGGAGAAGACTCTTGAGAGTCCCTTGGGCTGCAAGAGGATCAAACCAGTCCATCCTAAAGGAAATCAGTCCTGAATATTCATTGGAAGCACTGATGCTAAAGCTGAAGTTCCAATACTTTGGCCACCTGATGCAAAGGGCTGACTCATTAGAAAAGACCCTGATGCTGGGAAAGACTGAAGGCAGGAGCAGAAAGGGGACAACAGAGGATGAGATGGTTGGATGGCATCACCGACTCAGTAGACAAGAGTTTGAGCAAGTTCCGGGAAATGGTGAAGGACAGGGAGGCCTGGTATGCTGCAGTCCATGGGGTCACAAAGTTGGGATACAACTGAGTGCCTGAACAAGAACAACCAGTGGTGCAGTGGATAAGAACCTGCCTACCAATGCAGAGGACACCTGTTCAAGCCCTGGTCTGGGAAGATTACATGCCTCAGAGCAACTACTGGCGCCACAACTACTGAACCCGAGTGCTGTAACTACTGAAGCCCATGCTCATGTTACCTGTGTTCTGTAACAAGAGAAGCCACCACAATGAGAAGCCTGCACACTGCATCAAAGAGTAGCCCCAACTCGTCACAACTAGAAAAAGCCCTCTCATAGCAACAAAGACCTAGTGCAACCAAAAATAAATTATTTTTTAAAAAAGACTACAAAATGCTTTGTAAGACTTATTTCCAACAGTTTGATAGCATTCATTTATAAAAACTTGTAAGACTAACAAAAATAAAAGCACATTATTTGATTTTTTATAATCTTTTACTTAGGCAAGCCAGTATTAAATATTATGTTTAATAAACTGCCAGAAAGTACTGCTTCACTAATACAAACATGAATGCACTAAATTGAAAAGATGTTTTAAGAATGGGGGAAAAAAAGGTATGATGTTTCTAAGACACAGTTAATTCCTACTAGAAGCAGTTTCTCTTATTTTGTAATTAGAGGATAATGCAAAAATCATCTGTGTAGTCAAACATATTGCAGCTATACCCCCTTTAAAATCAGTTGAAATTCAGGCAGGGATTTGCTTTCACTGTCCTCGGAAGTCAAATGCTGTTGCCATCGAGCTTAAAAATCTACAATACATCATTCTATTCAGTATGATTTATTATGGGCATTTGAAAGTTTTTATGATATACAAGTAATGGAAAGAGTAAAATTAAAAAACTGTAATAAATCTGAAGTATAAGAGACGATTGAAATTTTTAGACAGATCCTAAGTAAGTTTTCCAGAAAACTCAGTGAATAATAAACAGTAGGGGACACACTACATGATTCCACTGATATGAAATGTCCAGAACAAGTAAATCTACAGAGATAGAAAGTAGATTAGTGGTTGCCTAAAGCTTGTGATGTGGTGAAGAACCGGGGGGTGACATCACATAGTTTCTTTCTGAGATAATGAAAATGTTCTAAACTTAGACAGTGTGATGGCTGCACAAGTCTGTGATTATACTAAAAACCACTGAATTGTACACTTTCAAGGGGCGAATGCATGTAAATTATATGTTAATAACTTTTTCTTTTAAGTGCAATTGGTCTAAACAAGAAGCTAGATTGCTAAAATCATTTTTGAGGACTCATTCAGGATGTCTAGAAGATGTGATCTTTGAAACCCATTGGCCCCCTACCCTCATCTAGTGAGAGATGCTGCTCTCCAGTCCAGCCTCCCAGACAACTGATGATTTCTCCCTGGGGAGAAGGGAAAGACCTGTGACTAGTTCTCCACTTATTACAAAGCCTGTATTCCCTACGACCAACATAAAAACAACAAAATAAGTACTTATGAATTTCAACTTCCTATTCTTCTGGTAGTTCAACAATATATATAATAAATATTAGCTGCCCAATGTTACTTTGCCCCTGAAACAATTTAGTTGAACTGAAACTGTATCTACTTTTAAAATTTTTATGTATTATTTCTCCTCTCACTTTGCTACCCATTAAGCATTCCATTTCAATTTTAATTTCTCTGTTCTAGATAGAAAAAATTTATTGTTTTTATCTATCTTATATATTGATCACTGTATTACCAATATTTGAAATAATTCCTATTACATCTAGACATTTTGTTTTATGAAATATAGTACAGTTAATGTCACAGAAAAGCATCATTTGGCTATATTGGTCATATATTTTCTTTTGAAGAAAATCATGCCAGTGTTTTATAATGTTGCATATGCCCCTGCTTGTTCATGCTTTATTCAGTTGTTATTTCAATTCTGCCAACTACATGCATGTTTGTTTTTTTTTTCTTTTGTAATGCAGGAAGAGCTCTGAGTTCCTTTAATAAAATGAACCTGTTTGCAGCTATATTATCTCCATTGTTAAAAAAAAAAGATCTGAAAGATTGATTGTGAAATATGGAACAATAGTGACATAACACTTTGCCTTTGAACTTAGAATACAAAGGAGTTTCTAGAGTTTCTTTTTCTCCTTGAAAAAATACATTGCAAAATGAATTAATAAATTTTCTCTCATATTTACTTTGTGGAAAATTATAACCACTAATTTAATCAAATTGAGTTTTCCTACCAAAGGATGTAATGGCCAATTTGCAGGTTATCATCCATAGGAAAGCTTGAGTTTTTGCCCTTTTTGCTCAACTTGCCAATTTCATAAATGGCAAGTTGGCTTAATGGCATGTTAGCATAAATGGCAATTTCTTATCATCTTCTAAATGGGCATGCCAGAGTTGCACTGTTGTTTCTATGAACATAATTCTCTTTCTCACATTTTTATTGTTTTGATCAGTTACACAATTTTATTTTGTAAAGATTTATTTTATAAGGGACTTCACTTGATCTCTTCAAGTTGTTCATTTCCACTGCTTGATCATTGCAGTGAACAGACTTTAAGGTGACTCCTCATGATTCCTACCTCCCGGGGTCCACATCTTTGTCCAAACCCTTCCTTTGAGTGTGGTGGGGCTATGATTTGCTTCTTCTAACAACTAGAATACAGTAAAGATGATGGGATGTCACTGATGTGATTATGCTATACCACACACAAGTCCACTTTAGCAGTCTGGAGCTAGAATATTCCCATGTGAGCTTGATGAAACAAGCAGCTGTGTTGGGATGCCTACACAGCAGGGAACTGTGAATGACCTCAAGGAACTGCTGTCAACTTATAGGACCTGAAGGTGGACTATATCACCTCCCCAAATAAAAAGAAAAGTAAAAAGCCAGAATCCTCAGTTCTACAACCTCAAGAAAAAAAATTCTTCTCTCAACCTGAATGAGCTAGGAAGTGAACTCTTCTCAGCCAAGACTCCAGGAAATAATGCAGCAGCTGACCCTGCAGCTTCATGACCCTCAGCAGAAGACCTACTGAAGTAGTATCTGGACGGTTGAGCCATGAAAACTGTGAGATAATAAATGAGTATTATTTTAAGCTGATACATTTGTGGTATTTATTATGTAGGAACAGATAGGAAACTTATACAAAATTGGTAATTAAGTCTACATTTTAGAGTATACAGTCCTATTGCAAATTTTACTATGTGGTAATGCTCAATGTAAGACCACTTGCACTATTTCTAGATTTTAAAAATTTAAGTAAATAATCTGTTTGAAAAATTTCTACTGATTATTTTCTATTGCAAATTATAAATAATGAATAATAATACTGGTTCAATAGATTTAAGATTTTAAATTTTCTTTAAAATTTTAATGTACTCTAATATCTATATTTTGAAATTTTCATTATTCTAGCATTTCCTATGCATCTAGTTGCCAATGTAAACAATTCTTATCCTGCTTCATGAATTTTGTGTCTATACCTATGAAATAGAAATTTAAGAGTAATATGAATTGTTTAATACTAAAAAATGCTTCTCAGTCTCTGGGTTCAACTACTACAAACACTGTACTAATTCTACTACCTCTGAAACCAAAAATCAGAGAAGCAGGAAAATAGAAGGTTTGCATCACCCGGAAACAGTACTTCATTATACAAGATCCTATTGCATTCATGCTGAAAGGAGAATTAGATACATTAAATCATCTTTCCTCAACCTCAGTGCTTCTACTGACTGCTGAATCCTCATCATAATCTCAAGCAGTTTCCGTGTTTCATTTTGACAGTGGTACCATCTACAAAACTTTATGGTATTCAGATGTGAGGTTATAGGCAATATATGTGGAGAAGAATTTCTCTGAGGCTTGAATATTATTAAAATACCTTGGTAGCCAGCCTCAGAGATGGATCCTCAGGCTTTTCACTGGTATCAATGCCCTTGTGTATCCCTTCCCATTTTGAACTCTGACTGGCCTATGTGACTAACAGAATATAGAAATGACAGTATGTGACTTCCAAAGATATGTCACAAAAGGCACTACCCATTCAGTTTGTTCTCATTAACCACTTGCTCTGGTGGAAGCTAACAGCCATGCTGTAAAGACACACAGGACTTTCACTGCTGGCGCAGTGGATAAGAATCTGCCAGCCAGTGCGGAGGACATGGGTTTGGTCCCTGGTCTAGGAATATTCCACATGCCATGGGACAAATGAGCCTATGCCTCACAACTACTGAGCCCACACTCGAGAGCCCAAGAGCCACAACCACTGAGCCCTCATGCCACAGCTACTGGAGCCGGCACGCTCTAGGGCTCATGAGCGGCAACTACTGGAGCTCACGAACCTAGAGCCTGGGTTCCACAAGGGAAGCCACCACAATGAGAAGCTCACACACTGCAAGGAAAGAGTAACTCCCACTCACCATAACTAGACAAAGCCCATGTGCAACAAGGAAGACTCAGCACAGCCAAAAATTAAAAAAAAATAAATAAATAAGCATTTACCCAAAAAAGGACTTTCAGGTTGCCATGTGGAGCTCCCCATGGGGAGGAAATGAGACGTCCCACCAGCCAGTGAGTGAGCCACCTTAATAAGACCCTCCAGTCCCACTCAAGCCTTCAGATGGCTGGACCATCAGGTAGGATTGTATCCATGCTCAGGGCACAAGTCAGTTCAGTGGAGCCAGATCTATGTGGTCAAATTCTGACTTGCCTATAGCTGTGGGTGACCTTGAACAAGTGACCCAGCCTCCCTGTGCTTATTTGCTTAAAAAAGAGTGACTAGAGGGGCTCCTTGCTGTTCAGTGCTCAGTCATGTCCAACTCTGCAGCCTCATGGATTGCAGGACACCAGGCTTCCCTATCCTTCACTATCTCCCAGAGTTTCCTCAAACTCATGTCCACTGAGTCAGTGATGCCATCTAACCATCTCATCTTCTGTCGCCCCTTCTCCTGCCCTCAATATTTACCAGCATGAGGCTCCTTTCCAGTGAGTCAGCTCTTCACATCAGGTGGCCAAATATTGGAGCTTCAGAAGAAGTAGCTGTTTTCTGGAATTCCTTTGCCTTTTCTATGATCTAATAAATGTTTGTAATTTGACCTCTGGTTCCTCTGCCTTTTCTAAAACCAGCTTATACATTTGGAATTTCTCAGTTTATGTTCTGCTGAAGCCTAACTTAAGGATTTTGAGCATTACCTAGCTAGCAAATGTTGATTATAACCTCATATAAAACCCTAAACTAAACCCACCCAAATAAGCCACTCCCAAATTCCTAACCCACAGAAACCATAAGAAATAATATATATGTACTGTTTTTTACCCCTCTAAAATGGAATAAGCAATAGGTACCTAATATGTAAAAACAAAAAGGGATGTCTAGGATTACAGGTCATACAATGTCAATGCTAAAGGCTGGATCC
Organism: Muntiacus reevesi; assembly: GCF_963930625.1. Classification (NCBI taxonomy): domain Eukaryota; kingdom Metazoa; phylum Chordata; class Mammalia; order Artiodactyla; family Cervidae; genus Muntiacus; species Muntiacus reevesi. The sequence continues at coordinate 118,784,260 of NC_089249.1, read as the reverse complement.
TGAATGATGGGGAACTCATGTGTGTATTTTTTAATACACTTATTTTATTTGTTTTTGAAATGCAGGGTTCTCTAAAATGCAGAACCCAGATCAAGCTTCTCTCTTGCTTGGGTCTGATGTTACTGTTATCAAATATGATAGCTATCAAACATTAAGAACAAAAGAAGTATTCTAGACTTGGTATGTCTGAATACATATATGGTGTTAACACCACAGACTACATGTAGATATTATATTTGGTAATAAGCTAAGTATCATGAAACAGTGGAAAATTTACTGCTTTTGGAATCTAGTAATAGAGTTATTTTCCTAGTTCTTCAAAGACATTAAAAAAATACTGAATATAAAGCAACTACAGAAAGATTAGAACTAAACCATAAAAATATTGATGACTATATTTATGGAATCAAAATAAAACTATTGCAAACTTCTTCTATTAAAGACTACAATGAACTGTGAACACATTTTACTCTTTCTAAAGAACAAATGTTTAGAAAAAAGTTCAACTTAAAGTAGAGATAAATAAAAGTTATCATAAAAGATACATACACTAAACAGGTATTACTGATAAACAGGCACTACCAATAAAAACAGAAATTCAATTTTTTCCAAGATGAAGAAATAAAAAGAGAAGACTGCACTAAATTGTCTAGGATTAAATATATTAAAATAAAACCTACAGGTCAAGTTTATACATGCTACACATGAATACATATTACCAGGAAATCCTGATAGTTTAAAGTCCTTTAAGGGCAAACACTATTACTGTAAGGAAAGTTAGAATATAACGTACTTGGTGATAATTCAGTCTTTGCCTCTTTCTTTTCCTCATAGGTAAGACAATTTGATCCACATTTCAATGATAAACCATTCCCTAACAATTGAGACTAACTGTAAACTTAGGTAAGAATTTAAGGGGTTTTAGCCAAATTCTTGGAGACTTAGCATTAAATCAGGTTTTATTATTAACCTAGCTATGATCTGGGCCTCAGTTCTTAGACTGAAGTTTCTGTATTGTTGTTAAAGACTGGTTACCACTTGTACTCTAGTTCTAGGAACAAGAAGCCTTATTCTTGTATTCAAGAACCATTTCTGACGCATAACAATATCTCTCAATCATAAAGGCCAACCTTATTCTTAAATTTTCCCACAAGGAGAATACAGACCATGAACCCAAGCCAAATCTCACTTCCATATTGGTACTCACATTTTCACATTCCTCATTTTGATAACCTACAAGACTCTCTTGAGTTCTCCCTGAAGTTATTCACTCTGAAAATAAATGCCTGCCTGAATTCCCACTTGTTGGTGTCATACCCCCATGAAATCATGCTCTGCCTGGACGTCCTCAAATTTACCAATTGTGTTCACTGGGCATCTCTCTTCTTGGTCAGTAACTGACCTGACCTTGAAGGTAGGTTTAATTCAAACTCCTGAGCGCTCCTTGTCAAGCTCATGCTCCACCACTAAGTCATACCCAACTCTTTGCAAACCCATGGACTGTACCCTGCCAGGCTCCTCTGTCCCTGGGATTCTCAGGCAAGAATACTGGAGTGGGTAGCCATTCCCTTCTCCAGGGGATCTTCCCAACCCAGGGACTGAATTCGTGTTTCTGGCATCTCGTGCATTGGCAGGCAGATTCTTTGAACACTGAGCCACATAGGAAGCCCTCTTGTCAAGCTATAGTTAGTCAAGCCTACTTACTACAGCCTATCCCATTAAAGCAGAATCCAAAAAAACACATTTTTTCCTGAAAGAGGTAGAATCACTAAAAAATTAGTGACAATTTTTTGTAGTGCTCTAGCAATATTAGTTCTTTCTCTCTATATAAATTAACTCAAACTTTTCCTGGGACAAAGAAAACACTGACTCCAAATTCTCCATAAAATGTACGTATTTGAAACACGGCTTTGCAGTACGTAAAGATTGTTTGGGGCTAAAGAAAGAACTAATAACAGATGTCTAACAGAGGATTTTATATTCTGAAATTCTAACACTGGAGTTAGAAGCCAAAATACAGTTTACTTAAAATAGATTCTTCTAGCAGAAAGATGTCTGAGAAAAGAAGAGGAGGCACTACTTTCTATACTTAGAAAAGTAAACATCTCTGAAGTCCCAGTGCCTAAGGGTGTTATTTTGCCCACTATTCTAGGCTGTGATACTTTGATGTTCATAGGAAGAAAACTGAGTACTCTTTTGCTTTTAATCAAACTTCAATTATAATATGATTTGATTATTTATAATCTATCATTATCAGATCTGAAAAAGTCCTTAGGAAAAAACCTCTATATTTTGACAATGATTTTCTAGGTATTATTGACAGCCAATCCAATTTCCAATATGTTATGTTCAATCCTGGAAAAGTCAGTTTGGGCGCAGATATTTTAGGTCATGGAGCGATATAAATTTGCTTCAACTTACTGTAAGAGACTACTGATTGAATCAATCTGTGAGCCCTGCAAAATGTTCTTTTTAATAGAGCTGTAGAATTCCCTAACTGTGGCACTACAGAATGAAGTTTGGAAACTTTACATTAAAAAGATAGCTACTTGGAATTAGTAACATATATAAAATCCAGTCCCTTCATTTCATGGCAAATAGAAGGGAAAAAGTAGAAGCAGTGACAGATCTTATTTTCTTGCACTCCAAAATCACTGTGGACAGTTACTGAAGCTATGAAATTAAAAGACACGTGCTTCTTGGGAGAAAAGCTATGACAAAACTAGACAGCGTATTAAACAACAGAGATATCACTTTGCCAACAAAGGTCCATATAGTCAAAACTATGGTTTTTCTAGTAGTTGGACTTATAAAGAAAGTGGATGCTGAAGAACTGATGCTTTTGAACTATAGTATTGGAGAAGAGTCCCTTGGACTTCAAGGAGATCCGACCAGTCTATCCTAAAGAAAATCAGTCCTAAATATTCATTGGAAGGACTGATGCTGAAGCCCCAATACTTTGGCCACTTAATGCCAAGAGCTGACTTACTGGAAAAGACCCTAATGCTGGTAAAGATTGAAGGCAAAAGGAGAAGGGGGCAGCAGAAGATGAGATGGTTAGATAGCATCACCAACTCAGTGAACATGAATTTGAGCAAACTTCAGGAGATAAGGGCAGGAGAGCCTGGCTTGCTGCAGTCCATGGGGTCACAAAGAGTTGGACAGAATTTAGTGACTGAACAAGAACAATAAAATAAGAAGTTTAACACATATATATAAATCTTCTTTCCCTGTATTGCTCATTTTTTAAAACAGCATTTTTCTTTTCTAAGTCAGTGGGTGGTATTATGCTTTTAAATAATTTGGTTCATATCATATGCTCCAAGAAGCTTCTCAAATAAAGACAGTAAGACATGTAAAACAGAAAAGTAGCTCTATCATGTTTAAGAGTCCCAGCTAATAAAGATTGTCTACCATCTTGTTTTTAAGATCTCTAATATTAACTGACAATAAGGATTTTGATCCAATTGTGACACTGTAGAGAGTGCAGCAGGGAAGAAAAGGAAGATATAAGAACTATATTATCTCAATATCCAAAAGCATGAGTACACAAATGTTGACTAATATGTAAGTGATTACATGGGGTCTTTAAAAATAATTTTGATTGCTGCTGCTGCTGCTAAGTCGCTTCAGTCATGTCCAACTCTGTGTGACCCCACAGAGGGCAGCCCACCAGGCTCTCCCATCCCTGGGATTCTCCAGGCAAGAACACTGGAGTGGGTTGCCATTTCCTTCTCCAATGCATCAAAGTGAAAAGTGAAGTGAAGTCGCTCAGTCATGTCCGACTCTTAATGACCCCATGGACCGCAGCCTACCAGGCTCCTCCATCCATGGGATTTTCCAGGCAAGAGTACTAGAGTGGGTTGCCATTACCTTTTCCAAATTCTGATTAGGAAGTACCTAATACTAAGATCTTGAAATCAAAAGCAGTTTGGAAGAAAACCACTTCTCAAATGTCAACAATCTAAGCCTAAGGAGCAAATGAAGTTTTTAATAAAACAATTTTAACACAGCCTGATCCTAAAATACAACAAATTCCTTAAAAAAACAGTTTTTTATTTTTCCTGGTTGAAAAACCAAAAACATATTGTGTTACAAATAACAACTCTATGCGCAAACTGAATAAATACAATGTTTCATTTTGGATGAAGAAAGTTTTCTGGGAAAATTTAAAATAAAATAACTTTAAACAGAAACACTGATTTAAAAAATACCAATATGAGGCTAAATAATAAATAATTCAAACAACCAAAATAACATGTTATTTTAAAACGTATCCATTTCAGTAGCATCATATAATATTTACACTATCTAGGAGAAGGGATCTCTTACTTGTAAGTCTATAATTTCATTAAAATAATACAGACATCACTAAGGAAGTTGGTTCACAACAACTTAATTCCATGCTTAGTGTTTACTCAAGGAAATAAGTGATTCTTTTGTGACCAGTATGGGCATATGATCTATAACAACATCTTCCCAAACTTAAGCTTAGCAATATTTTGACAATTTTGGACTGAACTTTTACTACTTCTCCATACATTTCTGTGGTGTACACATATATGCCATGTCAATACATATACAGTTTCATACTTTTTAAATTACTCATATCAAACATAGAGCTTTTAGTACTCAGGATAAAAACCAATATAGGAATTCAAAGATCATATTTATAGTGACTTGAACTTGGATTTGGAAGTTTTCTATGCCTACTATCTTTACTTTATAAAGAAACACTTTATCAGAGTGTTTCTTATTTTATGAATTATGTTATGTAATTTAGTTTTACCAGTTTCTGGTAATTTTGAGACTCTAAAAATATAAATGCAATATGTTACATAAAATTTAAGGAATTATCTAAAAACAGTTACTATTATTCTACAAATTATATGCTATAATAATTACTTGACACTGAATCATGTCCAACAGGCACATGAAAAGATGTTCAAAATGTCTAATTAACAGAGAAATGTAAATCAATACTACAATGAGGTATCACCTAACACCAGCCAGAATGGCCATCATCAAAAAGTCCACAAACAATAAACACTGGAGAGAGTGTAGAGAAAAGAAAACCTTCTGACACTGTTGATAGGAAGGTAAACGAGTGCAATCACTATGGAGAACAGCATGGAAATGCCTTAAAAAACAAAAATACAGTTACCATATGATCCAGCAACCCCACTCCTGGACATACATCCAAAAAAGATGAAAACTCTAATTCAAAAAGATACATGCACTCCAATGTTCATAGTAGCGCTATTTACAATAGCCAAGACATGGAAGTAAATTAAATGTCCACTGACAAGGTGAATGGATAAAGATGTGATATGTATGCATGTATGAATGTGTTTGTGTGTGTATATATATATATACAAATGCGTACATGAATATAATGGAATATTAAGTGAAGTGAAGTCACTCAGTTGTGTCCGACTCTTTGAGACCCCATGGACTAATGTAGCCCACCAGACTCCTCCATCCATGGGATTCTCCAGGCAAGAATACTGGAGTGGGTTGCCATTTCCCTCTCCAGGGGATCTTCCCGACCCAGGGATCGAACCTGGGTCTCCCGCATTGTAGGCAGATGCTTTACTGTATGAGCTACCAGGGAAGAAGTGTATAGCATAAGGATCTATAGTGAATATATTATAATAACCTATAATGGAAAATAATCTGAAAAAGAATATAGATATATATGTATAAGTGAATCATTTTGCTATATACCTGAAACTAACACTGTAAATCTACTATACTTTAATTAAAAAATGAAATCATATTTTATGTGCAAAGACTGGGTAATTGTATCTACGTAAAACTAGAGGAAACAAGAACTAGAACAAATAATTTCACAATTTGTATGGAAATACAAAAAACCTCGAATAGCCAAAGTAATCTTGAGAAAGAAGAATGGAACTGACGGAATCAACCTGCCTGACTTCAGACTCTACTACAAAGCCACAGTCATCAAGACAGTGTGGTACTGGCACAAAGACAGAAATATAGATCAATGGAACAGAATAGAAAGCCCAGAGATAAATCCACGAACCTATGGACACCTTATCTTTGACAAAGGAGGCAAGGATATACAATGGAAAAAAGACAACCTCTTTAACAAGTGGTGCTGGGAAAACTGGTCAACCACTTGTAAAAGAATGAAACTAGAACACTTTCTAACACCATACACAAAAATAAACTCAAAATGGATTAAAGATCTAAATGTAAGACCAGAAACTATAAAACTCCTAGAGGAGAACATAGGCAAAACACTCTCCGACATAAATCACAGCAGGATCCTCTATGACCCACCTCCCAGAATATTGGAAATAAAAGCAAAACTAAACAAATGGGACCTAATGAAACTTAAAAGCTTCTGCACTACAAAGGAAACTATAAGTAAGGTGAAAAGACAGCCCTCAGATTGGGAGAAAATAATAACAAATGAAGAAACAGACAAAGGATTAATCTCAAAAATATACAAGCAACTCCTGAAGCTCAATTCCAGAAAAATAAATGACCCAATCAAAAAATGGGCCAAAGAACTAAACAGACATTTCTCCAAAGAAGACATACAGATGGCTAACAAACACATGAAAAGATGCTCAACATCACTCACTATTAGAGAAATGCAAATCAAAACCACAATGAGGTACCATTACACGCCAGTCAGGATGGCTGCTATCCAAAAGTCTACAAGCAATAAATGCTGGAGAGGGTGTGGAGAAAAGGGAACCCTCTTACACTGTTGGTGAGAATGCAAACTAGTACAGCCACTATGGAAAACAGTGTGGAGATTTCTTAAAAAATTGGAAATAGAACTGCCATATGACCCAGCAATACCACTTCTGGGCATACACACTGAGGAAACCAGATCTGAAAGAGACACGTGCACCCCAATGTTCATCGCAGCACTGTTTATAATAGCCAGGACATGGAAGCAACCTAGATGTCCATCAGCAGATGAATGGATAAGGAAGCTGTGGTACATATACACCATGGAATATTACTCAGCCGTTAAAAAGAATTCATTTGAATCAGTTCTAATGAGATGGATGAAACTGGAGCCCATTATACAGAGTGAAGTAAGCCAGAAAGATAAAGAACATTACAGCATACTAACACATATATATGGAATTTAGAAAGATGGTAACGATGGCCCTATATGCAAAACAGAAAAAGAGACACATAAGTACAGAACAGACTTTTGAACTCTGTGGGAGAAGGTGAGGGTGGGATGTTTCGAAAGAACAGCATGTATATTATCTATGGTGAAACAGATCACCAGCCCAGGTGGGATGCATGAGACAAGTGCTCGGGCCTGGTGCACTGGGAGAACCCAGAGGAATCGGGTGGAGAGGGAGGTGGGAGGGGGGATCGGGATGGGGAATACGTGTAACTCTATGGCTGATTCATGTCAATGTATGACAAAACCCACTGAAATGTTGTGAAGTGATTAGCCTCCAAGTAATAAAAAAAAAAAAAAAAAAAAACTAGAGGAAACAAGCTCATTTACAATGTAAGACTAATTAAATTAATTAGAAGGGAGTGGTGAATACAATAAGGTACATCTTATTCATACTTAAGGAGAGTAAATGAAAAAACATGGGCTCAATACAGCTGTACCTTAGTGAAGCATCAATCCACCCTTCTAAGTAACTATGAAACCAGCAGAAAATTGCAAGTAACAGTCTTTGACATATGCATAGCCAAAAATTTCTTAAATATAGATTCTTTTTAGATTTCAGCATTTCCAGGTTTTTGTATTTTCTTTCAGTGTATGCTTTCTGTCAGCTTTTTATGTTGTCCTGGATCGTTTAATTTTGCTTCTGTATTTGAATATCTACCTCACATGTAACAAATAGCATACATAATTTAATAAATTACCAAGAGATAATGGCCATGTTTGTATTAACATGGCTAATATTTTCCACATCAAAGAGATTAGAAATGGTATCAAAAGATATTTTCCATTTACTGTTATTAAAGTTGTAATAAGTAACCATTCTTCTCATGGAATTTTAATCATCTAAATTGAAGTATGTGCCCCATGATACATAATACTCCATGCTAATATATTTGCCCTTACTTAATGTCAAAGCTATTTGAAGATGATTTTACTTAAAGTAAACAGAACATAGTGGAGCATTTATGCATAGGATAATATTCTGCAACAGTCGCTGAGGTCAATCTTGGCATAATTTTACTTGTGGTTGCAACTGTATCTTAGTTTTGAGTACAGTGATTTCCTCATAAACATGGTCAAATCACTTTTTTTGGTTAAAAAGAGAAAGCACACATGACAGTGTAAAACACTAGACAGATTTTCTATAAAAAATACCATTTAGGAAAAATGGGATTCATATGTTTTTTTAATACAATTTTTCCAAAGATCTAAATCCTTTACAAAGGCATATATTTTTAAAGCAATAAAACTTCAAAAAATGTGTAATGTAAAGAAGAGCACAATTTTAAAAAAAGAACCCAGTGATCACTCCATTCACTATTTTTCCACAATTTTCTTAAACTCCTCTTTTGAACTCAATGGCATATTAGATAATTTTAAAATTCCCTATGGAGCAAGAAACCAGAAGTTATCTACAAACCTCCATGGACAATTATACAGTTCATTATGGAGTAGGAAAGTGAATAATACTCATACATTGTCAAGATTAAGTTAAAATCTATATAAGACCAGTTAAATTAATAAAGATGGTAGCCACTTAAGTGATATAACACTGAGACTCTGAGAAAATATTTTCTCAGCAATACCTAAAATTTCACCATTAAAGATTACTTATTTTGCCTTAAACTATTTTTAAAATATAATTATTAATAGGTAAGTTAGCTTACAGCTCAACATTCAGAAAACTAAGATCATGGCATCTGGTCCCATCACTTCATGGGAAATAGATGGGGAAATAGTAGAAACAGTGTCAGACTTTATTTTTTTGGGCTCCAAAATCACTGCAGATGGTGATTGCAGCCATGAAATTAAAAGACACTTACTCCTTGGAAGGAAAGTTATGACCAACCTAGATTGCATATTAAAAAGCAAAGACATTATTTTGCCGACAAAAGACCGTCTAGTCAAAGTTATGGTTTTTCCAGTGGTCATGTATGGATGTGAGAGTTGGACTGTGAAGAAAGCTGAGTGACAAAGAATTGATGCTTTTGAACAGTGGTGTTGAAGACTCTTGAGAGTCCCTTGGACTGCAAGGAGATCCAACCAGTCCATCCAAAGGAGATCAGTCCTGGCTGTTCATTGGAAGGACTGATGCTAAAGCTGAAACTCCAATACTTTGGCCACCTGATGCAAAGAGTTGACTCATTGGAAAAGACCCTGGTGCTGGGAGGGATTGGGGGCAGGAAGAGAAGGGGACAACAGAGGATGAGATGGCTGGATGGCATCACCGACTCGATGGACATGAGTCTGAGTAAACTCCGGGAGTTGGTGATGGACAGGGAGGCCTGGCGTTCTGTGATTCATGGGGTCGCAAAGAGTTGGACACGACTGAGCGACTGAACTGAACTGAACTGAACTGAAGGTAACAGTTTAAGCACTGGAAGTAATATAGTAGCATAAGTAAATTAATTAGTTCTTTTACTGACAGCATACTTTGCTGGGGAATGGATGAAAAAAATAAGACATAAAATGGAAAAGACAAGAATAAAGAAGATAAACTTCACCTAATACAAATTTTGAGACAGCATATATCTGCATGTTTAGATTAGAATTTTGACACGAAAGGTATTTCTGATGGAGTATGTGTGTGAGGGATAAACTGTAAAGAAATAATATGCTTGCAGATAAAAAATGGTGATGATGGTAATGGTGATGGTACAGCTTCTGCTGTTATAATTGTTACAAGGTTAGCTTTAATGTTGAATGTAATTGCAAGAAAACAAAATGATTGCCTCACTTTTTATTTCTTAGTTTCATAAGTTTATCTTAATATATTAAACTCATTAAAGTGAAACTTTAAGTTTATTATTTTGGCCTTATGTTATAAAAAAAATAAATCGTGTTCTTCTAAGTAGTAGGTGGTAGAAGACAGACAGTAGAAATATCTAAGTAGTAAGAAAAAGGCTGCTGGATTTATATTCAAAGGAGCTGGGTTCAATTCTTTATTTTACCACTTATAACTATGTGATCCTGAGCAAGACTTTTAATATCACTGGCCTTTTCTCCTCACCCATATAATGGTGACACTGACCTATTCTAATCTATAAGAAATAACACAAAGCTCAAAGAATAAAATTCTTTAAAAGGATATGAATATTCTGGTAAGATTGCAATCCTTTAGCATTACAAGTAAGATTTTAATTACTAGGTTGGCCAAAAGATTGGTTTGATTTTTTTTCCCTAACAGTGTAGAGAAAAACCTGAATGAACTTTTGGGCCAACCCAACATTTACATCAAAATTTTAGAAAAGGTGTTATGAAAGACAGTTTTCTTCCTCACAGAGTAGACAGCACAGTGTACCACACAGTGTCTTATCTTAATAAATATCTGAATTGCAATAAAAACTGCACAAGTGAAAAGCAGGTGGCTCATTATCTATCTGGACTTCCCTCATGGCTCAGATGGTAAAGAATCTGCCTGCAATGCAGGAGACCCGGGTTCAGTATTTGGGTTGGGAAGATCCCATGGAGAAGGGAATGGCAACCCACTCCAGCAGCCTTGCCTGGAGAATCCCATGGACAGAGGAGTGTGGCAGGATCCATGTGGTTGCAAGGAATAGGACACAACCGAGTCACTAACACCATGTACAAATTAGCTATACCAACACAGACAGGATAACCCAAGAAGACTTCTCCGAACCACAATTTTCTCACTTGTTAAATATAGGGGTATTAGATAATGTCACAATTTTTAACCATCTCTTAAATTATATTATCAGGCAAAATTCACTTGATTTTTAAAAAAAATCTAAATATATAAGAACCTAGTTTCTGAGCTAGCATCTCAAATGGGCATTTTAAAAAGCCCTAAAGCAGAAGGGTGAGTAATGCTGTTATTAGTCTGCTAAACTGTCCATGTATTTTCTGTAACATTTTAATTTTAGGACCTTCTCATAAGGGTTCCCTCGTAGCTCAGTTGGTTAAGAATCCACCTGCAATGCAGGAGTCCGCCTGCAATGCAGGAGACCCAGGTTCAATTCCTGAGCCCAGAAGATTCCCTGGAGAAGGAAATGGCAACCCACTCCAGTATTCCTGCCTGGAAAATCCCATAGACAGAGGAGCCTGGCAGGCTACAGTCCATGGGGTCTCAAGAGTTGGACATGACTTAGCGACTAAACACCACCGTAAGGATAAAGGTCTCTTCCAGTGGTATAGTAAATGGGTAGAAGTGTTAAATTTCAAGTTACTTTTTAATCTAAATGTTTCTTCATATTCTCAGGTATTATTGGATAGGCTGTTAAAGTGGCAAAATTTAAACTCTGTTAAATGAGATGGATTATGGATGACAAGAACAACAACTAGCTTAACAGGTGAGAAACATACATTTAATTAGATTATATTCCTCTAAACCAAACCTCATAAAACAAGAATCTAATTACCTGTCTTCCCTTAAGCCCCCTCTTTCCACGGATCCCAGGAACACCCTAGAATGTAAAAAAGTCAAAACTAAATACTTATTCCCTTTTTTGATTGGGTTGTTTCTTTTTACATTGGGTTGCATAAACCATTTTTAATTTTAGATATTATTAACTCCTTGTCAGTCATATCATTTGAAAACATTATCTCCCATTCAATAGGTTGTCTCTTCTATTTGTTGATGGTTTCCTATGCTATACAAAAGCCTGTACATTTAATTAAGTCCATTTATTTATTTTTGCTTTAATTTCTTTTCCCTTAAGAGACAGATTCCCAAAAATACTGCTATGATTTATGACAAAGAGTGTTCTACTTATGTAGAACACTTATGAGTACTTATGTACCCATCTAAGAGTTTTATAGTTTCAAGTTTTACATTTTGGTCTTTAATCCATTTTGAGTTTATTTTTGTGAATGGTGTAAGGAAATGTTCTAATTTCATTCTTTTACATGTAGCTTCCCAGTTTTCTCAGCATCCAAAGACATACAGTTAGCTAAGAAGCAACATGAAGAGATGCTATATACTGCTAATTATTAGAGAAATGCAAATCAAAACTACATGGGCTATCACCTCACACCTGTCAGAAGGCCACCAATGTTGGAACAAAAACAACACAAACAACAAATGTTGGCAAGGACATGGAAGAAAGGGAACCCTTCTACACTGTTGGTGGGAGTATAAAAACTGACACAGCCACTATGGAAAACAGTAATGGGGTTCCTCAAAAAACTAAAAACAGAACTACTTATGATTCAGCAGTTTGGGAATCACTAACCTGGGAAACACTAATTTGAAAAGACATCTTCATACCAGCACTATTTACAGTAGTCAAGACATGGAAGCAACCCTAGGGTCCATCAACAGATGAATGGAAAAATATATCTGTGTGTACGTATATATAAATACACATATATTATGTGTGTGTATATGTGTGTGTGTGTGTAATATTATAGATCCATAAAAAATTAAATTCTGACATCTGCAGCAGTGGATGGATTTAGAGAATATTATGATTAGTAAAATAAGTCAGAGAAAGATGAATACAGCGTAATATTCCACTTATATGTGGAATCTAAAAAAATAAAACACACAAATATAAATAGCAAAACAGAAATAGACTCACAGATACAGAAAACAAACTAGTGGTTATTCATGGAGAGAGGGAAGGGGGAGGGGCAAGGTAGGGGTATGGGATGAAGAGATAAAAATTAGTATGTTTAAAATACCTAAGCACTAGAGAATATACTCTATGGCACAAGGAAGTATAGCCATTATTTTGTAGTAACTTTTAAAGGAGTATAATCCATCAAAATATTGAACCAAGATGCTGTGTACCTAAAATATTATAAAATCAGCTATACTTCAAAAAAGTAAATATTTATCAATGAGTTATTTTTTCCAAATGTCAATTTATGGAGTATGACAAAGAGAAAAATACATTATATTTAAAAATGCAGTGATATTTAGAAGAGTGTCAATATACTAATTTAATTCAAGTGGCCCCTTTTCTTCTTTGTAACAAAACCTTGATTTTATTCAGAAATTCATCCCATCTGTATTTCCAAATGGAATCCTGCCATTCCTCTGGTGATAATTATTTGTCCAGAGGTAGTATGCAACCAAAGTTGGTACAATCAGACAAACAGGAGTCTTATTTTCTGTACCCAGCAGACAATTACCGCCTGTCTCCCTGTTTCTCTGGCTGAATAAACAAAGGCATATTTAGCCCTTGCATTGGGAATCTTGCAATCATATGAGAAATCAGTCTTATGATAAAGCCAACATTGGTTAAGCCAAAGTGGAGAAAATGATGATCTCACTGTGCTCACAGGATCACACTGTACCTAGATTCCACCTACCTGTGCGTTTCTGGTCATAAGAAGTGGTGGCAGGAGACAGTACTCAAGTACTCAGGCTTTAGAGCTAGAATATCTATGTTTAAATTCTCATTCTATTATCTGTGTATAGCCTTAGGTAAATCTCTCTGGGTGCCTCATTTTCTTCATCTATAATGAGAATTATAAGACTGTCTCACTGGGTATTGCAAGATTAAATGAATAAATATGAAGTATTTACATAGTGACTTGCATATATATAACCATTACAATAAATCATTTGCTGTTATCATCATTTAAAATCTCCTCATTTTGAAGACAGTTTGAAATGAAATTTTTTGTCACTTGTAACCTAAAGCATACTTATTGATACAATCCCTTGAGACATAATCACTTCTATAAGCCCTTGAGACTAAGAAATCTGTCAGAAGTATGTAGCCTGGGGTTTTTGTATGTGCAGGTAAGTTAGCAGATATCAATGGTTGAAGCAATACATTTACTTTGAGCTGAACAGTGGTTGACAAAAATATTCATCTAATATCTCTACTGAAAAAAAAAGAGTTCAAAGGTGAGCAAGAGGACATTGTGCCTATTGATGGTCAGTGTCACTGGGATCCTTAAATCCAAGATGATGACATTTTTCAAGAACATATAACTTTGGTTTTTTTGTACATCAATTACTAGAAATAAGTTCATGCCAGCAGGTCTGGAAAGGACTGCATCATAAGCAGCAGAGTTATTAATAACATAAAATGTATACAGTAAGTCCCCTACATATGAACCTTCAAGTTGCAAACTTTCAAAGATGTGAATGTGCATCTGGTTCCAGCAAGGAACCAAAACTTATGCCATCGACATCAGTCATGAGAGAAGCTACAGCTTGCCCTTCATCTCCTACTGCTGAAGATCCTTCAGCTCTGCCATCTCCCACCTCTTCTCCCTCCTCCAGCCAGTAATTCTTCTTGCCTGTTCATTCTATGCCAGGCCTGTACACCAGTTGTTGTACTGGATTGACTATATTTTTCAAGGTACAGTACTGTAAGATTAAAACTCTTTTATTTTGTGTTTGTTTTAATGTATTGTGTGAAAAGTATTAAAAACCATTACAGAAAAAAAAAAGATTACAGTACAGTACTATACAGCTGACTGTGTTAGTTGGGTACCTAGGCTAACTCTGTTGGATTTACAAACAAACTCTATTTACCGAACAGCACTCTTTTCTAGGTAGGGAACTAACCGTGACTCCTTTGGGTCAATAAGAAGCAGTTCAATTCTTTGCATGATAGAATGAAAACATCGTCTAATTTTTCTTAAAGCTGGTTTGTTTCACTCAGTAAGATTACCTGACATCTGGGTTTATCAGCACTGTTATACTTTACCCTAACTATACCACATTATAAATAATATTTGGAGGAAACAGACTTACTCTTTCTCCTTCAGGTCCCAGTTGTCCTACTTCTCCAGGAGAGCCAATGAAACCCTTAAAGAAATCAAACAATCTTTGTATTATCTCATTTAAATAGTCACCCTTAAGTATATAATTCTAAATTGAGACACTTAAAATGTATTCATAGTAATATGAATTATAAGGCTTAACAGTATAATAATCTTGTTGCTTTTTTCCCTAAAAGTTACAGATCCATCTTTTCATTAAAAAAAAAGTCAGAAATATAATTTAGACAAATATAATTTAGGCTCATAAAAATCAACAAGCCCAAGTTCGTTTCTACACTGAATATTACAAAGGGCAGAAAATACAGATATACAATTAACTAAAATGTAAGGCAGAAAGGAGGTATCTAAGAACAAGAAATATGGAGGAGGGAGAGAGTCATTCCAATGCAGCAAGAGGTAAAGACAATTGAAGAAGATTTCAAAGAAGACTGGCACTCGAGATAGGCCTACAGAGTGGATAAGATATTGATCAGCAGATAACGGAGCAAGAACACCACAGGCAGAACCACAGTAAGCAGAAACAAGACAGAGAGGACTACAGGGGTGCTTATAAATGGTTAACCGACAGCTTCTTTTTTTTAATTTTTTTTTTATTAGTTGGAGGCTAATTACTTCACAACACTTCAGTGGGTTTTGTCACATATTGACACGAATCAGCCATAGAGTTACACGTATTCCCCATCCCGATCCCCCCTCCCACCTCCCTCTCCACCCGACTCCTCTGGGCCTTCCCAGTGCACCAGGCCCGAGCACTTGACTCATGCATCCCACCTGGGCTGGTGGTCTGTTTCACCATAGATAATATACATGCTGTTCTTTCGAAACATCCCACCCTCACCTTCTCCCACAGAGTTCAAAAGTCTGTTCTGTACTTCTGTGTCTCTTTTTCTGTTTTGCATATAGGGCCATCGTTACCATCTTTCTAAATTCCATATATATGTGTTAGTATGCTGTAATGTTCTTTATCTTTCTGGCTCACCTCACTCTGTATAATGGGCTCCAGTTTCATCCATCTCATTAGAACTGATTCAAATGAATTCTTTTTAACAGCTAACCGACAGCTTCTTATGAGTGAGGCGCTTTGGAGAAAAGCAGCCCCACACTGCCTTCATGGAGGTTCCCACTGGTCTGAGAAACAAGGGCTGCATCTAAGTAACAGTGCAGGCCACTCTGTACTACCACACCTTAGCTACACCTCACCTGTGGCAAATAATAACCTGTTTCATCAATGTAATGAATCAAGTGTATGGTAGTTTAGAGAACAGATTAAGGAAAGCCTTACATTTCAGCCTAAGAATTTTACACTTTACATTTTAGATAACTGGAAACTACTGGACACTGAGGGAGTATGGTAATGACCTGATCTTAAGCTGTTTCTCTAAAATATTAAACTGTTGATAGAATATAGAATATACCCCAGACAGGAAACACTGAATGTAGGAAATCTTGTTAGAATACAGCTGCAATGGTCCATATTTGAAGGAACATGAATCTGGGTCACTGATGCACAAAACATGATTTAGTGCCCTCCGTGTGCCAGGAATTGGGATTATAAAAATGAATATGAAAACCAGTGTCCTCGAGAGGCTGACAGTTTATTAGGAAGAAGTCATACAAATAACTGTCATATCATAAGATAATTGTGACATGATTATTGGACAGGTGATAAGATAAACACAAACGGAAACTGACTGGCAGAATGACCAATACTGTCTAGAGGGAAGGTTTAGGAAAGCTTTGCAGAGGAGGCAACTTTTGAGCTGAGTCTTGAAGGATAGGAAAGGCATTCCATGCAGGTGAAAAATAGTTGGGTGTTACCATGATAGGATGAACACTTTTCTTTGACAAGGAAAAATACCTTTATGAACAAGCAACAAATAAAAGAAAAGATAATTGGTTTCCTTCTACTTAACTTTAACGATAATATATCTATAACTTGTTTGCTTAAAAGTCAAGCATCTAGAGTATAGAGAAACTTTCTTTAAAAAAGAAGCATCCGAAAGTATTTCTGATTACCAAAACATTTAGGATTATGATGGCAAGCTACATGTATTTCAGAATCATCAGCTACAGATGGTCTCAAATTTAAAAACAGTTAACTTTTACTTTAACATACACAACTGAAATTTTGCTTATAAATAAAAAGAACAAACACTCAACTCAGCTGAAAACTCAGGAGCTGAAAAGTCAGACCTCTACTTAGCACA
Organism: Muntiacus reevesi; assembly: GCF_963930625.1. Classification (NCBI taxonomy): domain Eukaryota; kingdom Metazoa; phylum Chordata; class Mammalia; order Artiodactyla; family Cervidae; genus Muntiacus; species Muntiacus reevesi. The sequence goes on along the minus strand of NC_089249.1, from coordinate 118,767,163 downwards.
GTCTGCACAGAACCAGCACAACATTTTAGAAATAAAGATTTTAAAGGGAACAATGCTATGCATCATTATGTAGGTGTTTCAGAAAAGTTTCTTGATAATTATTATAATAATTGTAACAGAAATAAAATGTCAGCAGCATACAACAAAGAAATCACATGGGTTACATCATTCTAAAAACTACCACTAAACTGGAGTTTAGGGTGTAAACAAGGAGCATAAAAAAATAATACTAATACACATGGCTTTGCTTCTTGGATTGAAGTTTGTATATCCAAAGAGAGGCAATTCTGTATTGTGTAAGACAGAGGCAATTCTGTCACCATCAGGGTAAATAAAAACATCAGGAGAGGCTTACATACTTCTACTTTTTGAGATACCTGGACAGTTATTATACAAAGAGATACTAAAGGAGGGCTGCAAAATGATTTCAAACATTTACATTTTAAAAATAATTATTTTAACACCAGAAAATGCAACCAAACAATAGGGAGATTCAAAATATAATTTATCACATGATTTATAAAAATATTAACTTACAGTATATAGCATGTGGTATTATCCAGTAATAGGACACAAATTAAATAAAAAACATAATTCTGTCAGTGTATATTTGTTTTGAACAAATTTTGTTTTTTGAACATTTGTAGTTATTAATAATATCAAAGTTTACATTTGGACTCTTTGTGAATATGAAACCTAGAGAAATGGCTCTGCTGACTCTTCCCTCACTCCCAAAGGAAAATGAAAGGATTAAATCAATTAAATTAGTCAGAAAAGGATTAGTGGTTTTTTTTTTTTAATGCTTTCATGAAGTTGCCATCAAAACATAAAAAAACTTAAAAAGGGCTACACCCTAGAGTCATTTTCAACACAAATGGAGGAAAAAGGAACAAAAGGATAGATAATATGATACAAAAATGACACAAAGGAGAACTTAGAAAAGTTAAAGGAATCACAGAAGCAAGATGAGAAAATGTAGTAAAAGAAAACTGCACAGCGCCAAATAACAGGTCTACAACTTTAGTTCACACACACAAGTAACTCTCAAATTCCAGAATAATGATAAAATCTGCAGAGAAAGTGCATGCCATGTGGTAGGCACTGTGCTTTAGGAACATTAAGCTCAGGTAGTTCTCATAAGCACCTAGAGGTAAGTTTCATTTTCACCTTTTAATAAGTTAAGAAAAATGAGACACAGAAGAGATTAATGCCATCGAAAGTCACAAAGCTAGTAAATGAGGGGTTGGTGGTGGTGGGGAAGCAGTCTTTTCTAACTCCAAAGCCTATGTTCTTATCCAGTAATCTCTCCTTGTTTTCCAAATCCAAGTAAGTATGCGCGTTCAGTGCAGCTTTAATAAAATATACATCACTTTTCCCCATTATATTTTCACTTAGTGCAAGGGTAGATACAGCACAGGATAGTGGAAGAGTACAGAACTAAAGGTGAGAAGATGTTGATTTGAGTTCTGCTAGGACTAGATCAAACCATGTCAGTTCCACAGCTTACAGTTTTCTCATCTGTAAAATGGAGACAATATATGTATTCTCCTGATTCACAGGATTGATAGCAAAATTAAAGAAGAAAATACACATGAAATATTTGAAAATGTTTAAGAATTTTTTTAAAATTAAGGCATCACTATAGCACATACATTAAAACACGTTTTCTGGCTACATGGAGCTACTGACGGGCATGGACCTGCTAGTCAGGGCCTGACAACTCGTGATCCACTGGAGAAGTGAACGGCAAACCAATTCAGTATTCTTGCCTTAAGAACCCCATGAACACAATGAAAAGGTAAAAGTATATGACACCAGAAGATGAGCCCCCCAGTTGGTAGGTGTCCAACAGGCAACTGGGGAAGAGCAGAGAAATAGCTCCGGAAAGAATGAAGAGGCTGGGCAAAAGCAGAAATGTTGCTCAGGTGTGGATACGTCTGGTGGTTAAAGTCAAGTCCAATGCTGTAAAGAACAATACTGCATAGGAACCTGGAATGTTAGGCCCATAAATCAAGGTAAATTGCATGTGGTCAAGTAGGAGATGGCAAGAGTGAACACTGACATTCTGGAAATCAGTGAACTTAAATAGACGAGAATGGGTGAATTTAATTCAAACGATCATTATATATTCTACTGTGGATAAGAATACCTTAGAAGAAATGGAGAAGCCCTCATAGTCAAAAAGAGAATCTGAAATGCAGTACTTGAGTGCAGTCTCAAAAACGACAGAATGATCTCTGTTCATATCCAAGGCAAACCATTCAACATCACAGTAATCCAAGCCTATGCCCCAACCACTAATGCCAAGATGGTGAATACTGAAATCAGATTGGTTATATTCTTTGCAGCTGAATATGGAGAAACTAGACAGAGTCAGCAAAAACAAAACCTGGGAATGACTGTGACTCAGATCATGAGCTCCTTATTGCAAATACAGACTTAAATTGAAGAAAGGAGGGAAGACCACTAGACCATTCAGGTATGACCCAAATCAAACCCCTTATGAATATACAGTATAGGTGACAAACAGATTCAAGGGATTATATCTAGTAGATGGAGTGCCAGAAGAACTACGGATAGAGGTTTGCAACACTGTTCAGAAGGTGATCAAAAACATCCCCAAGAAAAAGAAATTCAAAAAGGCAAAATGGTTGTTAGAGGAGGCGTTACAAACAGCTGAGAAAAGAAGAGAAGAGAAAGGCAAAGGAGAAAGCGAAAGATATACCCAACTGAGTTCCAGAGTTCCAGAGAATAGCAAGAAAAGATAACAAAGGCTTAAGTGAACAATGCAAAGAAATAAAGGAAAATGATAGACTGGGAAAGACTAGAAATCTCTTCAAGAAAATTGTAGATACCAAGGGAATACTTTATGCAAAGATGGGCACAATAAAGGACAGAAATGGCAGGAGTATACAGGAGAACTATATAAAAAAATATCTTAAAGACCCAGATGGAGAAGGAAATGGCAACCCACTCCAGTTTTCTTGCCTGGAGAATCCCAGGGATGGAGGAGCCTGTGCATCTGTGGGGGTGCACAGAGTTGGATACAACTGAAGTTACTTAGCAGCCGCAACAACAATGACCCAGATAACAATAAAATGGTGTGGTCACTCACCTAGAGCCAGATAGCCTGGAACTGAAGTTCAGTGGCCCTAGGAAACACCACTACGAATAAAGCCAGTGGAGGTGATGGAATTCCAAATGAACTACTTCAAATTCTAAAAGATGATCCTGTTAAAGTGCTTCACTCAATATGCCAACAGATTTGGAAAACTCAGCAATGACCACAGGACTGGAAAAGGTCAGTTTTCATTCCAATTCCAAAGGAAGGCAATGTCAAAAAAATGTTCAAACTACTATACAGTTGCACTCATTTCACATGCTAGCAAAGTAATGCTCAAAATCCTTCAGCTAGGCTTATGCAGTTTGTGAACCATGAACTTCCAGATGTTCAAGGTGTATTTAAAAAAGGCAGAGGAACCAGAGATCAAATTGCCAACATCAGCTGGATCATAGAAAAAGCAAGGGAATTCCAGAAAAACATCTACTTCTGCTTCATAGACTATACTAAAGCCTCTGACTGTGTGGATCACAACAAACGATGGAAAATTCTTAGAGAGACAGGAACACCAGACCACCTTATCTCTCTCCTGAAAAGCTGTAAGCAGGATAAGATCCAACAGTTAGAACTGGACATGGAACAATGGACTGGTTCAAAATTGGGAAGGGAGTACATCAAGGCTGTATGTTGTCACCTGTTTATTTACTTCTAAGAAGAGTACATCATGTGAAATGTCGGGCTGGATGAATCACAAGCTGGAAACAAGATTACTGGGAGAAATATCAACAACCTCAGATATGCAGATGATACTAATTTCATGGCAGAGAACAAAAAGGAACTAAAGAGCCTATTGATGAAGGGGAAAGAGGAGAGTAAAAAGTTGGCTTAAAACACAGTAGTCAAAAAACAAAAGCATCATTGGCCCATCACTTCACAGCAAATAGATGGAGAAAAAGGGGAAACAGTGAAAAATTTTCTTTTCTTGGGTTCCAAAAATCACTGTGAATGGTGACTGCAGCCACAAAATTAAAAGACACTTGCTCCTTTGAAGAAAACCTATGATCAACCTAGACAGTGTATTAAAAAGCAGAGACATCACTTGGCTGACAAAGGTCCATCTAGTCCAAGCTATGATATTTCCAGTAGTCATGTACGAATATAAGAGTTGGACCATAAGGAAGGCAGAGCAACAAAGAACTGCTGCTTTAAAACTGTGGTGCTGGAGAAGACTCTTGAGAGTCCCTTGGACAGCAAGGAGATCAAACTAGTCAATCCTAAAGGAAATCAACCCTGAATATTCATTGGAATGATTGATGCTGAAGTTCAAGTTCCAAAAATTTGGCTACTTGATGCGAAGAGGCGACTCCTTGGAAAAGACCTTGATACTAAGAAAGATTGAGGGCAAGAGGAGACAGGGGTGACAGAGGATGAGATGGTTGGACGGCATCACTGACTCAATGGACATGAGTTTGAGCAAACTCTAGGAGACAAGAAGAACAGGGGAGCCTAGTGTGCTGCAGTTCATGGGTTTGCAAAGAGTTGGCATGACTTAGTGACTAAATAACAACAGTAGCACATACTGTTTAAATATTTTTTGTTTTCCTTATTTCTAAAAGTTATTTTAGGTAATATAAGGAAGATATAGATTCTGGAAAATAACTGGCTATTAAATAGAGAATTAAAAAAGAAAAATTTTAGTTTTATAAATTTTTCCTAGAATCAGCTTTGATTTTAATGGTTAGAAGTACAAAAGTATGTTCTTTTGAACATGTAAGTTTCTTTCTTGCAGCTATTTCTTTAGTCCAGATAGTTTTTGTATTATTACTTCAGCCTTGAATAGGAATTTTTTTGTCTCTTCACATTTCTTTTGTTGTGACTTCTTAAGTTTACATACAGTCACACATAAAAAATACTACAAATGCTTATAGAGTGTATTTCTAACATACCAGAAATGGTATAACATACCATTTTTCAAGGGGCTAGAAAAATAATATAAATAATATGTATGTAGGAGCTATTAAAGAAGATGCAAGAACTACCACTGTAAGACTGCTCTCTTTGGCCTTAACAATAAAGATGCATATTAAATAAGTACACCTTCTTAATTCCATATATATGCGTTAGTATACTGTATTGGTGTTTATCTTTCTGGCTTACTTCACTCTGTATAATGGGCTCCAGTTTCATCCATCTCATTAGAACTGATTCAAATGAATTCTTTTCAATGGCTGAGTAATATTCCACTGGGTATATGTACCACAGCTTTCTTATCCATTCGTCTGCAGATGGGCATCTAGGTTGCTTCCATGTCCTGGCTATTATAAACAGTGCTGTGATGAACATGGAGGTACACGTGTCTCTTTCAGATCTGGTTTCCTCAGTGTGTATGCCCAGGAGTGGGATTGCTGGGTCATATGGCAGTTCTATTTCCAGTTTTTTAAGAAATCTCCACACTGTTCTCCACAGCGGCTGTACTAGTTTGCATTCCCACCAACAGTGTAAGAGGGTTCCCTTTTCTCCACACCCTCTCCAGCATTTATTGCTTGTAGACTTTTGGATAGCAGCCATTCTGACTGGCGTGTAATGGTACCTCACCGAGGTTTTGTTTTGCATTTCTCTGATAATGAGTGATGTTGAGCATCTTTTCATGTGTTTGTTAGCCATCTGTATGTCTTCTTTGGAGAAACATCTGTTTAGATCTTTGGCCCATTTTTTGATTGGGTCGTTTATTTTTCTGGAATAGAGCTGCAGGAGTTGCTTGCATATTTCTGAGATTAATCCTTTGTCTGTTTCTTCATTTGCTATTATTTTCTCCCATTCTGAAGGCTGTGTTTTCACCTTGCTTATAGATTCCTTTGTTGTGCAAAAGCTGTTATGTTTAATTAGGTCCCATTTGTGATTAAGAGCATCGAAACATGTATATTATCAAGTGTGAAACAGATCGCCAGTCCAGGTTGGATGCATGAGACAAGTGCTCGGGGCTGGTGCACTGGGAGGACCCAGAGGGATGGGATGGAGAGGGAGGTGGGAGGGGGGATCAGGATGGGGAACACATGTAAATCCATGGCTGATTCATGTCAATGTATGACAAAAACCACTACAATATTGTAAAGTAATTAGCCTCCAACTAATAAAAATAATTGGGGGAAAAAAAAGAAAATGTTTTCCAAATCTAAAAAAGAAAAATAAGTATACTTCTTTCCAGGCTAAATCCACATTACATTCAAAGTAATGGAAGTGTGGAAGTGTGAAAATAAGTATCTTGTAAATGTCATTCTACTTACATTTAAGCATACTTAACAAAACGATGAAAATGCTTACTTACTCGTACACCTTTAGGTCCTGGATTACCATCTGGTCCAGCTAAACCCTAGTGCAAACAAAAGACATCACCATCATTCTCTAGTACTTTTTAAAGAGTTGTTGATAATTAATAAAAAGGGGCAAATAAAAGATATCATTTTTACAAGTATAAACTTCAGAACTGTATACTTAGTGAAGACCATATACATTTTAGGGATTTTAGAATTTCAGAACCAAAAACTCCAATGTATATAATCTATACACAAATATATTTTAGATTCTAAATAAAGTAGATTAACACAACTGTCAGACACAATTATTTCAGTTATTTCTCATTGGAAAGCCCTGTTCTTTTAGAACAGTTCTAATTCACTTATCTAAAATATATTTCTACTTTAAAAAATAAGTACATTTTTTAACTTCAGATCAATTTCCATATGTCTGAGTATTTATATATTTTTCGGATAAATACAAAACATTACTTGGTACTAAGACTCATGTAATACCCTCCACATACTTTAAAGGTTTAAAAATGGAATTTTATTAACACTAGATTATCTTCTGGCATTTTCAATTCCCTAATTCTAGAGATTAAAAAAGATATTTTACATAAATACAGTTTTCTAGTATGCTAAATGAACAATTAATTTCAAGAGTAAGTAATTAATGAAAGCCTAGGAAAGAAAATGTTTTTCTCTTATTAGCCTATATGAAATAACTAGAAAAAAAAGAAATAGCTAGAGAAAGTTAGACATTAGAGGGAAATAAATATGAAATGATTAAAATGAATTTTCAAAACAGTATACAAAGACTTGAATCCAATTTAGATAAAAAGTATTCAGATAGTGGTATATGTAGCACCGGCAACTATGTCCCAAGTGTTTATAATTACATTATTAAAAAATGCTGCATATCAAAGAGAGTCTTAACTCATATCATCACTTCATTTTAGTCAGTGGTAATATTGTAAAATCAGTAGTAACACTGTTCAACATTTTATTAGCCTACTGGGCCATTTTAATTTAAAAAGTTCCATTAAATATCATATCAAACTTGTTTAAAAATCCCACTCTCATTTTAAGCAAAATTTTTCTGCAATAAAATTTTTGAAGAATTTTTATAATTTTGATATTAGAATTTTTTGGAATTATTTTGCTATGAGTAATTCATTATTTAATAAAATAAACCAATTATCATTTTAACATTAACTCTTGAAATTGGAACATACAATGCATTAACCAAGAGAGACATAAAAAGAAAAGTTTAAATATAGTTACCTCACCTGCCTGCCGGGATAACCACGTGAACCAATATTACCAGTGAATCCTGGAATCCCCTAAAATGAAAAATAAAATAATAAAAAATACAGCAAAGACCAAAGAAGCCAAAGAAAGCAAACCTGGGGTATTCATAATACCCAAGGTTTTAAAGAATATTTTTCCATATAAAAATATGAAGAGTCCTGCATGTTGCTTATCTGACTGAAGTCATCTATTTAAAATGAAAATGGCCTCTTTCCTGGCTGGAACCATGGAGGGTGCAGAAGAGAAGGAAAAAAAGGTTCCTGCTATGCCAGAAATCCTTAAGAAAAAGCAAAAGAATTCCACAGAGCTTAAGATCAAGTACTGAGAAATAATTTGCCTAAAAGATTCTTTGAAAGGCAAAAAGTTTATCTATGAAAAAGCTAAGCCCTATCACAAAGAAGACAAGCAGATATACAGAACTGAAATTCAAATGGCTAGGATGGCAAGAAAAGCCAGCAACTTCTATGTGCCCACAGAATCCAAATTGGCACTTGTCATCAGGAACAGAGGTATCAAAGATTTGAAAGGCATTGCAACTTTGCTCTGTCAGATGTTCAATGGCACCTCCTGAAGCTCAGCAAGGTTTCAACTAACACGCTGAGAAGGGAGGAACCATACATGGCATGTGGTTTAGTCGCTAAGTTGTGTCCAACTCTTGCAACCTCATGGCCTGTAGCCTGCCAGGCTCCTCTGTCCATGGGATTCTCAAGGCAAGAATACATTGCATGGGGTTACCCAAACCTGAAGTCAGTAAATTAACTGATCAAAATCAACAAGCAGTGAATTGTCCTGACAGATAATGTGTTGATCGCTGGTCTCTTGGCAAATACGGCATTATCTGCATGAAGGTCATCTGATTCATGAGATCAGTACTGCTGGAAAACATTTCAAAGAAGCAAACAACTTCCTATGGGCCTTCAAACTGTCTTCTCCGTGAGGTGAGATGAAGAAAAGGGCCATCCATTTTGTAGAAGCTAGAGATGCTGGCAACAGGGAAGACCATATCAACAGGCTTAATAGAAGGATGAACTAAGGTATCTACCATGATTATTTTTGTAATCTAGTCAGTTAATAAACATTGACTGCTTTCAAACTGAAAAAAAAAAAAAAAGAAAATGAGATAAATTGCTAAATAAAAATGAATACAACTATTAGATTAGGGACCTAAATGAGATACTGATTATTAAATGTAGGATAAATGCAGATAAACATAGGATAAAAAAATTCAGTGATACATGAATTTTAAAAAAACATTTACATTAGAGAAAGAGTTGATACAATGTATAATAACCAGTATCTTTACAGATTGAACTCCTTGTCTCAGCCATCCTGGAACTCCCCTTAATTATCAGAGCACAAGCTTCAGAAGGTAGGTAAATGGATATTAAGTGTTAAATACCTGTATTATGACATAGGTATATCTAAAAATTCACATAGCAACTTTGGATGGGAAACTCACTTTGAATTGATAACTTTCTGTGCCTGATTTAAGACCCAGTTTACTCAAGGAAGGCTGATATATGGAGACTCAAACAGATAAGAAAGGAAACTTGCTGCAGAACCCTGTGGAAAAGTGAGAAGAAATACCTTCATATGTTGTTATTTTCTTCCACTGATATATGATTCATTCATTCATTTAGGTCTAATACATAACTTGTGAACTAAGGAGATGACAAAAAAAAAAATGTAAGAAAGGCAATGCCAAAGTATGTTCAAACTACCACACAATTGCACTCATCTCACATGCTAGCAAAGTAATGCTCAAAATTCTCCAAGTCAGGTTTCAACAGTACGTGAACTGTGAACTTCCAGATGTTCAAGCTGGATTTAGAAAAGGCAGAGGAACCAGAGATCAAATTGCTAACATCCAATGGATCATTGAAAAAGAGAGTTCCAGAAACACCTACTTCTGCTTTATTGACTGTGCCAAAGCCTTTGACTGTGTGGATCACAACAAACTGTGGAAAATTCTTAGAGATAAGAATACCAGACCACCTGATCTGCCTCCTGAGAAATCTGTATGCAGGTCAAGAAGCAACAGTTAGAACCAGACGTAAAGGCTGTATATTATCATGCTGTTTATTTAACTTATATGCAGAGTACATCATGCGAAATGCCAAGCTGGATGAAACACAAGCTGAATCAAGACTTCCGAAAAACATTAATGACCTCAGATAGACAGATGGCACTTCCATTATGGGAGAAAGCAAAGAAGAACTAAAGAGCCTCTTGATGAAAGTAAAGGAAGAGAGTGAAAATGTTCAGAAAACTCAACATTCAGAAAACTAAGATCATAGCCTTTGGTTCCATCACTTCATGGCAAATAGATGGGGAAACAATGGGAACAATGACAGACTTTATTTTCTGGGGCTCCAAAATCACTGCAGATGGTAACTGCAGCCATGAAATGAAAAGATGCTTGCTCCTTGGAAGAAAAGCGATAACTAACCTAGGCAGCATACTAAAAAGCAGAGACTTTGCCAGCAAAGGTCCATCCAGTCAAATATGTTTTTTCTGCTGGTCATGTATGGATGTGAGAGCTGGACTATAAAGAAAGCTGAGCACCAAAGAATTGAAGCTTTTGAACTGTGGTGTTGGAGAAGACTCTTGAGAGTCCCTTGGACAGCAAGGAGATCCAACCAGTTAATCCTAAAGGAAATCAGTCATGAATATTCATTGGAAGGACTGATGCTGAAGGTGAAACCCCACTACTTTGGTCAACTGATGTAAAGAACTGACTCATCTGAAAAGACCCTGATGCTGGGAAAGACTCAAGGTGGGAGGAGAAGGGGCAACAATGGACATGAGTTTGAGCAAGTACCGGAAATTGGTGATGGACAGGGAAGCCTGGTGTGCTGCAGTCCATAGGGTCACAAAGAGTCAGACACAACTGAGCGACTGAACTGAACTGAAAAGATGATAGCAGTGATAATTTTCATAGATTCTTTATTCTGTAAAAACTCTTCCTTTTGGTTGTTTGTATTAGATAATAATACTAATACAAAGGACACTAGTCCTTTGCCCCTCTGCTCTGAAGCATACAGAAGATTGTACTAATTTCTCTAGTTTAACCAGAGAAACACTATAAAATTCCTGAAATTTGAAAAATCTAGAGAAAAAACAGTCCAAGAAAGAGGCAAATGAAGGATCACAGTTGAAAGTTTTCACCCTTCCATTCTATTAGATTCATATTCTCCTTATATGTCCTTCTCTCCACTTTTCTCAGAATACATTTCTCAGTTTTGTTTTCTCCCTTTTCTCTCCCCCTTCCTTTCCTTGTTTCAACAATTACTATTTACTTAACATTTTTCTGTGTGTTGGGCTTCCCTCATAGCTCAGTTCGTAAAGAATCCGCCTGCAATGCAGGAGACCCTGGTTTGATTCCAATGTCAAGAAGATCCACTGGAGAAGGAATAGGCTACCCACTCTAGTATTCTTGGATTTCCCCTGTGGCTCAGGTGGTAAAAAATCCACCTGCAATGTGGGAGACCTGGGTTCAATCCCTGGGTGGGGAAGATCCCCTGGAGAAGGGAAAGGCTACTCACTCCTTCTGACCTGGAGAATTCCATGGACTGTATAGTCCATAGGGTCACAAAGAGTCATACATGACTGAGTGACTTTTACTTCACTTTAACATGTTTTTATGTGCTAATCACATGACCATGCAATGTGATTTACAGCTACTTTATATATATGATATAAAGTATGATAGATACTATGTTCTTCATTCTACATTTGAAGTAAGAAAGATACAGAGAAGTTATGAAATATGCCTGAGATGGCATAGTAAGTAGCAGATCCTGAATGTAAATCCAGATGATCTGACTAAAGTTGTCACGTGTATATGCACACACACACACACACATATATATATGACAATGAAAAATTTAACAGAATGTGAATAAAGAGTGATCTGAGAATTACAGAAAATTTTCATCTACATGTAGAGATTATATCCTACGAATTTCAGAAACTATATTTATGTACTAGAAATTACCTTATTAACATTATACATAGTAAATATTTTATCCCTATAATGTTTATTGAGCACTTAAATGCCAAGCACAATTTCAAGTATTTTATATGTATTATCTTATTTAATCTACCCAAACCCTCTAAGGTAGATATCATTATCCCTATTTTACAGATGCAAAAAATAAGACACAATGTGTTTGCCACCAGTGCAAAGTCACTCAGCTATGTAGAAAGTCAGAATTTAAATCAGCAAGTCTAACTCCAGAGACCACCATTAAAGGTTGTCTCCCTAGTGGAGGTCTGAAGTGTAAATAACTTATAGTAGTACTCAAAGGAAAGCCCTCTAATCATGAGATTTGCTTCAGTCTATTTACAAATGCTTCTTCTATTCCCCATCCAACTTTAAAACATACAGGCCTATATCCATACCTCCAGAAAAACCTTATATTTGGTTATGACAATAGGAAAGAGTGAAATAAACATAAAACGCTGATTTTATTCTGTAGGTTCTGGTTAATGGCAACCACCATCCCTTTCATTAGTTTCCCGGCCAAATTAGGTCCAGTTCAGTTCAGTCGCTCAGTCGTGTCTGACTCTTTGCGACCCAATGAATCACAGCATGCCAGGCCTCCCTGTCCATTACCAACTCCCGGAGTTTACTCAGACTCATGTCCATCGAGTCGGTGATGCCATCCAGCCATCTCATCCTCTGTCGTCCCCTTCTCCTCCCAGCACCATGGTCTTTTCCAATGAGTCAGCTCTTCGCATGAGGTGGCCAAAGTATTGGAGTTTCAGCTTCAGCATCAGTCCATCCAATGAACACCCAGGACTGATCTCCTTTAGGATGGACGGGTTGGATCTCCTTGCAGTCCAAGGGACTCTCAAGAGTCTTCTCCAACACCACAGTTCAAAAGCATCAATTCTTTGGCGCTCAGCTTTCTTCACAGTCCAACTCTCACATCCATACATGACCACTGGAAAAACCATAGCCTTGACCAGACGGACCTTTGTTGGCAGAGTAATGGCTCTGCTTTTTAATATGCTGTCTAGGTTGGTCATAACTTTCCTTCCAAGGAGTAAGCGTCTTTTAATTTCATGGCTGCAGTCACCATCTGCAGTGATTTTGGAGCCCCCAGAAATAAAGTCTGACACTGTTTCTACTATTTCCTCATCTATTTCCCATGAAGTGATGGGACCAGATGCCATGATCTTAGTTTTCTGAACGTTGAGCTTTAAGTCAACTTTTTCACTCTCCTCTTTCACTTTCATCAAGAGACTTTTTAGTTCCTCTTCACTTTCTGCCATAAGGGTGGTGTCATCTGCATATCTAAGGTTATTGATATTTATCCCGGCAATCTTGATTCCAGCTTGTGCTTCTTCCAGCCCAGCGTTTCTCATGATGTACTCTACATATAAGTTAAATAAGCAGAGTGACAATATACAGCCTTGATGTACTCCTTTTCCTATTTGGAACCAGTCTGTTGTCAAATTAGGTTAGTCAACCTCAATTAAAAAACGATCTGTTTTAAGACATAAATGAAATCTGATTTTGAACAGATTTTCACAGAGGGTGTTGAGACAACATGTAGAGAGATAACACATTCCAGCTGCACAGAGAAACACACAGAAGGACTCTCTTTGATGACCGAATCCTGCTCTCCTGGAGCACCAGTAAACAGAGTCAGTAAGCAAGCTCTCAGCAGTTGTATGTGGCATAAACATACTCTAAGCCAACCACACCCTAAAATCACTTGGACAACCACAGAGCTCAAAAGACTCCAAAGGAATACTGTAACTCAATTCACTCTGCATTTAAAAAATGGCTCACTTTAATCTGTAGACTGTCTGGAGTAATTTAGACACAGGGTTATCTCTCTACTCCTGGAAAAATCAGGAATAGTAAACCTGTCCCAACTCCACTTCTCACTTGAAGAATTAAAGCTGACTCTCTGAGTCAGACTTCATTGAGAGTCCAAGCACTGCTAGCATGGGTCCTCCCTATGTCTTCATTTATTCATTAGTAAAATACAGTGGTAATATCTAGGTCACAGGATTATAATGTAGAGAAAATAGAACTATGTGGGAAAATATATTTAAAAGCAGGGGTAATTATAATAATTCTTAGTGTTGTGGAGTATCAAATGAGTTAACATATGGAAATATTCAATACACAATTATACTACTTGAAGTTCCAGTTAACAGTAGTACAGTTTGGCAGCCAATAAAGACTCAGTAAATGACAGCTCTTAATACTAGAGCTTACACAGATGATATAATTACTTTCCTCAATGTTTCTGGCCAGTTAATAGATATTTACAAATTTTCCAGAAGGGAATGTCTCCTAGCAATTAATCATGCTCCTCTTAATGTCCACAGTGTTTCCAACAGTTAAAATGCAAAATGATTTTAGTTGTTCCTCGCAGTTATCACCAATTTTGTCTTTTTTCTTCTAGAATTATATAAAATAGAACTGATTCCAATAATACATGTTCCGATCTTTAAAACTGATATTAGACTCTCCTCACAAGCATACCACCCTCAGAACTAGGACATGTATTCTAATGGAACTAGATAACAGAGCAGTTATGAGAAAACTGGTCAGTTCTGACAAACAGTCGTTTTTTTCACTAACTTGTGATGTGTCAGGTTTTCTTCATTGGAATCCACACATTTCTGCCAAAGCAGGATTCTAGGAATTTTTTCCTTCCCCAGGATCTAATCTCTCTTTCCCTCTTGCCCTTCTATTTTTTTTTTTTTTTCTACAAATGCTCAAATGCTTTTCAGCACTCATTTGATCTTGTACTTGAGATTGTTAAGTACTGAAGAAATTAAGATTGTACTTGCTACAAATACATATATTGCTTTTCTTGCCATGTCCAGTAGTTAGCAATCTTGAAAAACTGTGCCTCAGGGACTTAACAGAGCTTACTGTTCCTCTAACATGAATGAACAAAAGAAAAAATTGGCTTTATTTCTTTATTTGTCTTTCCCTCAAGGATAATCCATCACTTTTCTTTCTGGAGCTCCCCTTAGGGCTTTTTGAGGCTCTTTGCTAAATCTCCAGTAATGATTTGCCACCTTAGTTAGTATCTAATCTCCCACCTTTTTCACTGATTTATTCATACTGGCCTAGTACACATTGCATTGAAAACAAGAGATTTGACTTTATTTTTTTCCTGTGACATAATGATATATTATTTTCTGGTGGGAGAAAGAAGAAATAACATGATTAAAAACTAAACAGTTTCCAAACTATTTTGATTTTAACATATGTGCGTATATACAGAATGAACAAAAAATAGCATACTGCCATTCTAATTTGGATTTTTATCAAACTTATTTGCATTCTTTCACACAAGGGTAGGGAACTAACAGCTGTGAATAGATTTTGGAGAACAGACAAGTCCCTGAAACATACAAGAAAATCAGAGTATGTGTGTGTGCATGCACGTGTGCATATGTATGGATAATCCGGGGACAGGGTTCACAGCATTTATAAGATTCTCACAAGAGTTTATGAATAACAAAAGTTGAAAACAGCTGTTCTGGAGCATATTAGGCAGATAGTTGAAAGTCAGTCTAAGATATGAAAAAAATCAACAAAGTTTAGTAGATAATAAATTAGAAGTTTTTCCTGTACTAAAAAGAGTCAAAGAATTAAGAAAAATTGACAGGAAAAAGACATTAAGAAAATTGAAAGCATTAAGAAAAAAATAGGCATTAAAAAAAGCATTTCCTTAAAAGCATTAAGAAAAACTTAAAGAGTTAAGTGTGGAAAAATAATCTCTCAATGGAGTTTCCCACTGTGTATTTTTTTCACTGGAGAGATGCAAGTCTGACAAAGGAAGAATACTTACTTGTTCCCCTTGGAGTCCTGGGAGTCCTGGATGCCCCTTGAGACCCTGCAACGGTAAAGGTGAAGACATGTTATGAACAGTAAACCCTTGTGAGTCCAATAACTAACCACAGTTGTCATTTACCCCAACTTCCGGTTTTCTCATTAACGCAAATTCAATTATTACTAATCTATTTCTTATTAAATGCTATCCTTTTAATTTAATAAAAATTTAATTTTATTAAAGAAGATATTCTTATTAATAATTCTTAATCAATTTTGAATGCTATTTGAATGATTTGTTGTTGGCAACTAAAATGGTTACATAGTATTGAATAAAAAGACAGCATCATTTATAAAAGGCTGGTGTATAGCAATAGGTCTGCTCAATTCTGCTGCAGCTTTTTAAAAGCTGGTTTTAGTTCCTTAATGCTGAAATGAAATGCTCTCAGATATATTCTGTTTGTAATTATTGAAAAACTGGACCATATTCACGCAGTTTCTCTAAAACATTGTCATAACAATCTGTGAATGAGTGAATAAAAGAGACTGTTCAAGTCCATCCAAAGGAGGTTTATAAGGCTATCTAAGAAATCAATAACCAATGTTATATATCAATTATATCTCAATTTTTTTTAAAAAAAGACATTAGTAACAAAAAATATTTCCCAAATAAGAACCAAAGTCAAATCTTAATCTCTATAATCAACATTCAAAGATATAAACGAGATAACAACCTTTATGCTCTAGAAAGATATTCTATGAGCAAAAGGAAGGACGCTAAAAAAAAAAAAGGCAGGAACAAAGAATCAGCACATTTATACAGCTCTAATTAACAATCAGTATGGCAACCTGCTGTTTATTCGATTTTGCTGTATATAAAAGAACAAAAGGAAGTTCCTTTTTAAAAGAATCTCAGAATTCTAAGCAAATTTCAAAAACCTGAAATAAATCATAGTTTACAAATATCAGAAACTTCAAATTAATGTACAGCAAACTGAAGATACGTTTTTGGGGTTTCAGGATATAGAGTAACAGAGGGAAGAGAGTCATTCAGGATTAATCAGTGAGGACTTATGAACATGAATTCATGAATTAGAGAAGGAAATTATACCCTGGTTAGACAATGGGAAAATTAGAAGAGGTGCCTATTTGAAAACTAAGGAAATGATTTAAGCAGTTTCTGAGATGATAAACTTAAAACATAAGAAAATGTTCAATTAGAGAGACTCTTGGGAACCAGAGAGAAGATCAGAAAATGTAAGAAAGCAAGTTGGAGGCAAAAATTTTTGTGTTATCTGTAAATGTAAGCATATAAGTAACAAGGGAATAACAGAAGGAAAAAACCAGAGTGCCGAGGAAATGGCCTGTCCTCTAGGAGCTCTGTTCTTTCCTGATTAGACTATTAAAAATCAGAGAAGTGGCCACAAGAAAGAATATGGGAAAAAAGAGGAGGGGAAAGAAGGAAGGCACAAGGAAACTTCCCTGAACTAATAAAACTAACAAAAACAAGGAAGTGGCTAATTCTATAGCAATCCTATGAAGCAGGTATCTTCCCCATTTATGCCACGCCAAGTCGCTTCAGTTGTATTCGACTCTTTGAGACCTCATGGACTGTAAACTGCCAGACTCCTCTGTCCATGGGATTCTCCAGGCAAGAATACTGGAGTGGATTGCCATTTCCTTCTCCAATTTTACAGATGAGAAAATTCTCTGAGAAATTAAATGATATGACCAAAGTCATATAGGTAGTAAGGTGGAATCATGTTGGTTTGACAGATTCATCATGAGCTTAGTAACCTGCCCTTCTACTTACTTTAAATGTCTTTATATTTGTCTCAAACTCAAATGTAGGATAGTCTCCTTCTCATCAAATGTTCAATTGTAGATAACCAAGGCAAATCAACAAAAGGAATTACTAAATTTACACATTTACCAATGGCCTCTATTACACCCACAGTTTCACTCTGAGTTTATACTTTTTTTTTTAAAGATAGCTAAATACCAGCCTAATTACAAAACAGGGGACACTGTTCTCAACTGTCCAAATGTTAAGATTCTACAGATAAAAAATATCCACAAACCTAACTTTTTCACTTTTTTAATCCTGGGAAATAAGAAATGTCCTCAGCACTAAAATAATGGCTGCAGCTCCCTCAGATGAGGCAGCAGCTCTAGAAGGACGTAGTTCTTAGGAGAATGTCACGAAGATGACAAATGAGGAGCCAGGGTGAGAGGCATATAGATAGAGAAGCTCTCTGCCATGGGCCTAGTTCCTTTTCTTTAAAAACAAACAAACAAAAAACCTGTATTAAATCTTTACTTCCTTGTTTTTATTTCTGTGTACTGCTGAGTCTAATTATACGCTTCCCTTTCTTTGGCCACTATCTGTTTCTCTGACCAGAGATTCTTCCCTCCTCAGCCTTGGTGAAACAAAAGACAGTGGTGCTACAACTTTGTTAGCTTGCTTTCCCTGAAGCAGTTTATAACAGCGAACTAGGCACATTGACCATGATATCCTCTAAATGTACAATTCCTTCCTAGGAGATTCTTCTTCATCAACAGCCTTTAATAAGAGGGCAACACCAAGCAGTCATGATCTTTTCTTCATGAGCTCACTCCTACTCTACCTCAGCCACAGGAGACGGCACTCAATCTAAGGGAAGCCAGTATGAAGTCTGGCCAGTAGCCTATAAGGACACTTGGAATAGAGGCTTTCTCATAAACAGGGTCAAGCTAGGCCAATTAAAATCTTTTTAAAAATAAGTTCAACAGGAAGGAAGGAGGGAATAGAAGGAAGGAAAGACTGATTTAGGTACTTAGCTAAAGCTAGAAAGACTGACAAAGAGGAAAGATAAGAGAAAGAGAAGAAAGTCAAAGTACAACTTAAAAAATTATTGTGAAAAGAAACTATATTGAGAAAGAAAGTTGTTGTCAGAGGGAAAACCAGGTAACACGAAAAGGCAGATGCAGAGAGAGGAGGGGAGCAGCAGTACTAACAGAAAAGTATAGTAAAAGAGCTGCAAACTAATGCTAAGATACTCAGAGCTGCTTTGAATCAGTACCTGTCTCCATGAGACCAAGTCATATTACAATACATATTTTTAGATTCCATGGGTCTCCACTTTCCCTCAATGCTGTAGAGAGGATTGAAATAATTCTCTCTTCCTTGAGATAGCCTGTCTCCATTCTTTGCAATCAAAAGAGCCTAAGTGAAACACAAAATGTTTTTTGTTTGGTTTGGTTTGGTTTGGTTTACTACTAATAATGAAAAGACCAAGGACACTGAACTCTAGATCCAGTTTTGCCAGTAGCTAGTTATATCATGAGTTTCCAAGTCTTCATCTGTAAAACGATGGCACTGAATTTAACTACTGCTAGATTCCCTTTAACCTGCTAGGATTCTGCAATTACTAGAATCTGTTAAGAAATTCGCTTTTTTCTTTTCACCCTGCATTCAATGAAAAACAAAGGCATTTATAAGAGGCAATTCAGGCTTTGAAGCATAGGAAGAATTTAAGTAACACTGATGTATGCATCCGAGAAAAACCAGATTCGGGTTCCCATGGGCATATGACCTGAAACAAATATGGGGACTCTGGGATGAGTGGAAGGGAAAGAGGGTGGATCAGGTAGGAGGCTATTATGACAGTCTAGTTGAGACATGATTATAAATTAGATTTGAGGGTGGAGTTAGAGATGGTATATGAGCTCCTCAAAGAGTTTAAATGTAAGTTCTTAAACGATTTTAATATGATATGCTCAGTGTCTAGAACATAGTAAGTGCTTGTCAATTAATTGATGGAAAAATCTGGATGAATAAATGAATTGATGTAAAGATGAAGAGGAATTTAAGTTATTTGGGGGAAAATAGATTCTAAGTATTATTTAACATGATATTTCAACTCTTAATATTGAAATAAAGGTTCTAAGTGGGAAAAAATATCTTTTTGCTATTTTTCAATGTAATATTATTCTACTGTAATATTCTGGAGTTAGCACCATTATTGTATAAAAGTCTCCCTATTCCCTAATTTGTGACTATAGGCCTCATTTCTTTTCTAAATGCTAATCTGTAACATTTTTTTAAAAAATGAAGGAAATAATGTTCCTGGGAAAAAATACCAACATTCAAGTTTTGACATAGCTCCAATCTAAGAACCTGACTGCCTATATTTTAAAATTTGTTTATATCGTAGTCTTTTGAAAATATTATTTGAGTCACTGTTCTTCCTACACCCACATAGGAAGAACAAAAAAGGTCCAGTAACTAACAACATATGATTTTTCTCTGATGAATATACTGAAAATGAAATGAATGCATATCTTAAGTACCAATAGAAAAATTTACAAATTGTTTTAGAACAGACTAAAAACTCAGTGTTAAGAGTCATAGGGTTGTCTTGATTTTTGTTGTGACAGAAAGTTGCCTTGCTAAAACCTCCAATAATAAGTGGGGCTTAGAATCTAATTTTAATAGAAAGATTTTAATACTTCTTTTAACACTAATTTGAATAGGTTATCAACATATGACCACACAGGACAAAAAAGAAAGATACAACTGAATCAAAATTAGAAATATTAAGGGATGGAAAGGAAAAAAACTTCAAGTATATACTTGAACTTCCCCAAGTAACTAAATTTTGGATAAATAAATAAAATATTTATCCATAAGGAAAATAGTGGAACCATTTACATACAGAATCATCCTTGCTTTGCATGGTACTAGAGATCTATAAAACTGAGCATATGGTCTGAAACCATGCAAGAAATATTAATAATGGGGAAAACTCTGTGATCTTTAAAAATTTTTGTCAAATGTTAAAAAGTCTGTCAGTTATACTTGTATAGGGAGATGAAAAAGATAAACTAAGATTAATTTAGTACAGTGTAATTTAAAACATTAGAAACCATGAAAATTAAAGTTCCATTTCTTAGCAAAAATTTATGAAGAGTAGTTTGAATAGTGTGCTTTTCTTGTATAAAGAACCATACTGAGCAAACATATATCCCTATGGTTTGGCAAACTCTCACACTCCTTTCTAAGTATGGGTCAACTTCCAACATTTCATCCTTTGCACTTTCAGTGTCATGAAATAGGTCCAAGAGTTCTTCTAATATGAAGTTTTTGTGTTTTTTTTTTTTGCTGTTGTAACCTCCTCTGGGACATCTCTATCCTATTCATCACGACCCTTTCCTCTTATGTCAAAAGTTCACCTTTACTAAGTTCTCTCTGCATATCCAGAGTTCACTCAAATGGCAGCAGTGTTCCAGGATCAGCTGTTTCTTCTATAATTCCATCTATATTCAATTCTAATTTCAATTTCTGTTTCACTATTTCTTTATTTCACTGTACTTTCATCTTGTTTACCAGGTTTTCTTTTTTTTTTTTTTTGATTACCCATCTATGTAAAATGTCACATGAGTTCATCACAGAGAGAAGGAAGCAACACAGCGACACACTCCGCCGTCTGTGTAGTAACTAACAGATGTGCACGGTATAATCACCAACAGATTCTGAATGAAGAGATGTGACTGGTCACTGATCCTGATGCACATCTACTATTTATGCAGAGACTTGTAAGCTGAAGAACCAGTAGCAAAGTTTATACTTTATGCAGCTAATCACAGTTAATATATTGTGGTAAGTGAAATTTGAACCATGTTGTTGGGAGACTGGTGTTAATTAAACCATGGTAAGTGAAAGTTGTGTATACCGGAACCACACAAAGTGAGGAATGTTTGCATATATGTATTGAGAAAGAGTCTGAATGATATTATCTCTATGTTGTCAACTTTATACATGAATTTTTTAAAATTTTTTCCCCCACTAAATAGGAAGGACTTATAGTCACTAAAATAAAGATTTTTCGTACGTATGAGAAACTACTCCTATGGTATAAGACAACTTCTGCATTATCAACTCTGTTTTCCTATCTTGAGCCTCCTTATCTAAACTTTAGGTTTCAGAAAAGTAGAAGCATTCCTCTCTAGAATCCACAAAAACACCAAAGAAATTCTGCTGACTCAATGATTTACCTCTTCTTAAACCCTTCTTAAAACCCTTCAGTAGCTCTCTACCATATGATAAATGCTCTACCATGCTATCCAAGTTCCTTCATGATTTGACCCCTGAATGCACCTTATTTCCAGACACACCCTGCCTAACACTTTATAAACACTTTATAATCTCCAAACAAGGACCTGCTTCTTGCCTCCAAGCCTTGGTCATCACCTGTGTGGAGACAGCATACATGTCTGCTAACTACAGTATCATCATGATAACTTCTGTTCATCCTTAAGATGCAGCTCAGATGTTGCCTCTTTCCTTGCTCTCTAAACACTTCCCCCACCTACAATCTTAAGAAGTTTAGGTAACATTCAATCACTGCTACAAAAACTTTTTCCCATCTTCATCACTGCACTTGTTATAGACTAATATACTTTTGTGATTTACTTTAGTATCTACTTACTTTTTTAGAAAGTAAACTACTTGAACACAGGAAATACATCTTGTTTACCTAATACTGGTTTCCTGAATGAACTGTAGGACAAAATGATGTGATTAAAACAACTGCAGAATTCTAGTGACAAACTTTATCCCCAAACCACCCTTTTGTCTGAAGCAACTTCCTTGTATCTTTGCTTCTGTCTAGTCTCCGCAAGTTGAGCAAAGGTTGGCTATCCTTACACATAATCATGCGAAAGGCAACGTCACTGAAATATTAGTAGCAAGTTAACTAGTTCTACTCACTCTACCTAAATGGGATGGAGAGTGTTTGGAGGACTGAGGGGAAAATAAGACAGGTGAGAAGGGTTACTGACTTGAGAGGCACTGCTTTAGGAAGAAGACAACCACAAGGACTAGGTGAAAGGAACAGTCAATTAAACTTATAAACAGCATCAACAAATGAATGGGTAAAGAAGATGTGGCACATATATATAATGGAATATTCAGTTCAGTTCAGTCGCTCAGTCGTGTCTGACTCCTTGCGACCCCATGAATCGCAGCACACCAGGCCTCCCTGTCCATCACCAACTCCCGGAGTTTACTCAAACTCTTGTCCATCATGTGGTGCTGCCATCCAGCCATCTCATCCTCTGTCGTCCCCTTCTCCTCCTGCCCCCAATCCCTCCCAGCATTTCAGCCATAAAAAGAACGAAACTCTGCTATTTACTGAGATGTGGGCACACTCTGGGACTATCACACAGGAAAATCAGAAAAACAAATACCGTATATTAACACACATATATGGAATCTAGAAAAATTATACAGATGAACATATTTTCAAAGTGGTAATAGAGAAACAGTTGTAGAGAACAAACATGTGGACACTAAGTGGGGAAAAGGAGGGATGAATTGGGAGACTGGGACTGAGACATACACACTACTATGTATAAAACAGAAAATGAATGAGAACCTACAGATTAGCACAGGGAACTCAGTGCTCTGTTGAGGGGATATATAAACACACACACACACACACACACACACACACACACACACACACACATGACTGATTCACTTTGCTATACAGCAGAAAACTATGCAACATTGTAAAGCAACTATGCTCCAATAAAAATAAACTTACAAGCAGCATTCATTCATTCACTAATAGTGTGGCTGCTATGTGGCATTCCCTGGGCTGAAATACCACAGTGAATAAAACAGTCCTTGCACTTAAGGACCCCTAAATCACACATATATTTCCTTTCATTTCCTAATGCACTATTATCTGAAAGCCAATATTAAAATTTCATTTTCTACAATATAATAGCATTCCTCTACAGACTAGGTCCAAGTATCTAATAATTGGTCACACACTACAGGACTCATGTCAGCAATGCCAAAAGGAATACAAAGGTTTATAGCCATGTTTGGCCAAAATAATCAGGGAAACCTATGGAAAAAATGAGAAATAGTGATAAACCAGCCATAGCTGATAGAAAAAGAAACCTAAGCAAGAAATCAGAACAAGATTGAAAAAAATCAACAACCATGAAAATGTATTAGGGTGGTGCAAAAGTAATTGCAGTTTTGCATTGTTGAAGTTTGCAGTTTGATATGATTGGAATACATTCTTAAATGTGGTTATGTTATATATCATTCTAATGTGCATTCTTGCTTTTTTTGCTAATGACTTATTACTTGCTGTTTATTTTATTTTAGATTAGGGAAATAATGTTAGACAAAAAGCAAATTCAAGTGATTTTCTTATTTGAATTTAAAATGGGTCCTAAAGCAGCAGAGACAACTCACAACATCAACAACACGTTTGACCCAGGAACTGATAACTTGTACTACAGTGCAGTGGCTCAAGGAGTTTTGCAAACGAAAGCCTTGAAGATGAGGAGTGTGGTGGCCAGCATCATAAATTGACAATGACCAAATGAGAGGATCATCAAAGCTGATCCTCTTACAACTACACAAGATGTTGCCAAAGAATTCAATGTTGACAATCCTACCAACTTTTGGCATTTGAAGCAAATTGGAAAGGTGAAAAAGCTAGATAAGTGGGTGCCTCGTGAGCTGACTGCAAGTCAAAAAAGTTATCATTTTGAAGTATCACCTTTTCTTCTATGCAACAACAACAAACCATTTTTCTTGATCAGATTGTGACATGCAATGAAAAGTGGCTCTTATATGACAACCAGTGACAACCAGCTCAGTGGCTGAACCGAGAAGAAGTTCACAAGCACTTCCCTAAGCTATACTTGCCCCCCAAAAAAGGTTCTAGTTACTGGCACTCTGCTGCTGGTCTGATCCACTACAGCTTTCTGAATCCCAGTGAAGCCATGATATCTGAGAAGAAGGCTCAGCAAATTGATGAGATGCACCAAAAATTGCAACACCTGCAGCCAGCACTGGTCAACAGAAAGGGCCCAATTCTCCTCCAGAAAACACCCCACTGCATGTCGCACAGCCAACGCTTCAAAGTTGAACAAATAGGGCTATAAAGTTTTGCCTCATCCACCATATTCACCTGACTTCTTGCCAACTGACTACCACTTCTTCAAGAATCTCAACTACTTTTTGCAGGAAAAAGTCTTCCATAGCAAGCAGGAAGCAGCAAATGCCTTTCGAGAATTTGTCAAATCTAGAAGCACAGATTTTTACACTACAGGAATAAACAAGCTTCTTTCTTGTTGGCAAAAATCTTTTGATTGTAATGGTTCTTATTTTAATTAATAAAGATGTGTTTGAGCCTAGTTATAACAATATAAAATTCACCGTCTGAATCCGCAATTACTTTTTCACCAACCTAATACTACTTGAGGTAAGGCAATAATGTTCCTGAAATTTTAAGAATAAGCAAAAAACTATAAAGAAGAATGATATTAGGTAACTGGGGAGATTGAGACAAATCATAGGAAGAAGACTGTGCAAACCTCTCTAATCTACCTATCTCCCCTCCTTCTTGGAACATACTTCCCTCATGCCCACAATAGACTCCTGCCCACCTCTGTCCCAAACTCCTCACAATACTGACCTACAATGCCGCAGTGGTAAAGAATCCACCTGCAATGTAGGAGATTCAGGTTTGATCCCTGGGTCAGGAAGATCCCCTGGAGAAGGAAATGGCAACCCACTCCAGTATTCTTGCCTGGAGAATGCTATAGGCAGAGGAGCCTGACAGGCTACAGTCCATGGGATCGCAAATAGTCAGACGTGACTTAGTGACTAAACATCAACAACAACCTCGATTAATTAGTATTCAGTTTTTACTTCAGCCCCCTTAAAATCTAGTTGTAGTCATTCTCAACTAGTTCTCATAGAGAAAAAGAGGAGGGCAAACTAATACTTGAAACACTGCTATATGACTGATAACAGGGTTTTTTTGAAGACAATATTTTTTTTCTTTAAACTTTCTGGAAACTGAAATACTTTTAGCCAAATGAATTTATCACAAATGTTAGAATGTCAATCACAAGAGGGAAATAACTCTGGGCAAAGGAACATTTCTGAAGTCCCACAAATTACACCACTTGGTAGGCACGGCTTGCCTGTGGGGAAGTTCAGTGTGTGTCGCCTTGTTCTCAGCTTCCCCTGCCATTAGTGGGAAGGCACAGGGCAGAGGAGATGGTCAAAGTGGCGACAGCGCAGCCCCTAAGCAGCAGCTTTTATGCTAGACTCTCAGTGCTAAGCTTGAACTGGGAACCAACATCATAAAAATGTGACTCTACAGATTTTTATAGGAATATTGGGCAGACAAGAAGATGATCTATAAGCTATGGAAATAAGAATTCTCCTTATTTCTCTCTCCAGGCATGGATTTTCTTTTTATTGTTGTCCTCATCAAAATTCAGTATTGTTGTACCTTAGTACTGTCCTTGCTTTGAAAAATTATGAAAAGTTGTATAGGTTTTGACTGACTGATAATTCATAATGCAGTCCACTTGATGTTTTCAGCTCTTTCTGCCTTTCCAACTTGGAAAGGGAAAGATGTAATGGAAAGAGCTTTTATAACTTAACTAATTCCTAAGAATGCACATTGATTTATAATTATTACTGCAAACATAGTAGTAGAATTTTTGGACATTCAGAAAAATACTGCCATACATTATTCATAATAATCTGTTTTAAAACGTGTACCTCATATCTCACAATTGTTCTGAGTTATACCTTCATGTTAATATGTACTTAACTGCTCCCATCTGACTTATCCTCCTGATCCTAGAAAAATGACTCCAATTGAAATCACTGTTAATGTTCTTACAATTTTAAATAGCAGACTTCCAATGTTAATGTAGCAACTGATCAGCTATATTAAAATCCAATTTAAAAATTCATGTGGAGTCTAAGCTCAGATTTATGACTCTTGTCTTCCATCCAACCCAGCATGCACTCTCAATGTAACTTATCTGCTTTTTGGCACAAGCCTAGACACTTAGTGGGAAGTGAAAACATACTTCAGTTCCTAGGAAAATAAGAGTTATATTAAGGTGGCTAAATTGAGGCAATATAACCAGTCAATCTGGGGAAACACACTGCTTGTTAAACATGGTGTAACACTGGTTTATAAAAAGTCAAGGGGGGGGGAGATAAAAGCAGAAAAGGCAGAAACCAACCCAAAATAATCTACAGTAGAGTGAAGAAAAATTGCTGCTGATTTACTTGCTTTGTTATTTCTGTCTCAATATTATTTCCAGTTTTCAGAACATCTTACATTAATCTTCTAACTCAAATTTTCATGAGTTGTCTATATTTCTACACACAATTTTCTTGCAGGCACTTCAAAGATTACTTGAAGGATTGAAATATTTTCAGATACTTCCAGAGAAAAGGAATAATTAATTCATTATTATTTGTTACCCAAAGCTGTATTTGTTCCCTTGGCTTTCAGGAAAAACAAAATTTTACTTTGCTTGAGACAAAAGTAATCAAACACACATATAACCATATCAGTATAATGAATAATATTAATGGGGAAATAATATTTGAAGTTATTAAGAGAACAGTCATGACTTGACTTAACCATTTTATAATTATCTTATTTATGAATACTGAACATAGTATCTGTCTCAATGTGTGTTGTTTTTAAGATAAAAAGAAGATTAAGCAGATAAGTCTACACTGCACATAATAAAGGAGCTATTAATATTTATATAATAATTATAATTCAAAAATAGTTTGATAAAATATGTAATAAACTTCATACTAATCAAAACCCAAGTACTTTATTCATCTTTCATAATAAGTATAGATTGTTAAAAGAACAATGAATTCAGTATTAGTAAGCTTTATCTCTCAATCCTGCTACCATTCTGAGTCACCCTGAGCAATTAATTCTCTTAACCTCTTTAGGCTTATGTTAAATTTAGCACAGAATGAATAACTTAAGTTCCTGTCTTGACCTTCAGAATTACTGTGGCATTTTAGCAGTAGAACTGAAAGGATGAAGGAATAGGAGTTCTGGGTTATAACAAATATGAACTGTTATTCTAGGTTCTCCTAGCATGGATCCTATTTGCAGGAAGTAATTCTGAGAATGACTTAGGTGGTTAAAAAAAAATGAACCCAAATTAGTAAATCCCATAAAACAGCTCATAATCTACCTAAACGTTCTATCCAATACTCAGTCTGGTCCTTTCCCACTTCATACAAACCACAAGAACAGTCTACCAAGCTCACTGAGGGTGTATTTCTACCACACATTCACATTAAAGTGAGCCATGCACATAGAAAGTGTGATGGAAACTTGTTCCAAGCCTGCTATGTGGAGAATTAGTTTAGGCTTAGATTGAGTCCTTATGTCCCTTTCCTGGCATACTTGTTTTTTTAAAAGTCTGTATACAGTTTTCATTATTAGACATACTCTGAGAAGAGGAGATGCATTCTCAGAAAAACTACAAACTCATCTCAAGTATTTCAACACTGTTTAGAACTACTGTCAAAACATAGTGAACTATGGATGTTTCATTAATCTCAAAGTAATTTGGTTTCTAAATAGTTTCAACTAAACCTTCTCTAGAGAAAATTTAGTTTGTTGCTAACTGATAACATAGCAAGATATTGAACTTCTACAGTGTCTATTTCTATTAATTAACATTACAAGCCTGATCTTTAAAGTTTGAACAAACTGTATAAGAGAAAAGAAGTCTGTGAAAGATATGTAATCAATGATCCAGTTTGTTTAACTTCACACTATCTCACTTTACTAGACTTATACAGACCAAAAGTTACATATTCTTAATATTTTAAAATACTGATGAGCCAAGACTCATAATATGTGCATAAGTCTTTGGAAGACAGTATCTTCTGCTTTAAGTAAGTAAAACCTCAAAGTTAAAAGTGATAATATGTTCTAAAAGTTAAAATCAGTCTTTTAAAAATTTCTCTATATAGTATTTCTTTATACATTCCTCTACACAGTAACTACTTACCCTTTATCAATAGTTTTTCACTTTCTGGAATACTAATTTCATGAACCACAGGTATTATTAACCTTGGAAAATAACAGTTTATTTTGTCTCATACACAATGTCATTTGTCAGGATGAAATAACTGTATATTTAACAGCAAGTAAAATTAGTATGGTAATTTCCGTAAGATTTTTTTTAATGCTATGCATCAGTATAGTTTCCTCAGGGGTCTACTTAGCAGTCAGAGGCATACTAAGCAGCATTAATTAAACAGATTCACAACTGTATAATAAGAGTTGTCTATAATAAAATTTAGTATATACAGTATATACTGTATAAACTAAATTAGTAGAAATGATCACTCTGCAGTTTCATGGAAGCAACCAATGACCTCAAACGACTTATCAGATTCCAAGAACTATCTCGGATGAAGCCTAGTCTAAAAGTCATAAGGATAATGGTGTGGTATGGTCAGGATGCCTTCCAAATCCAGAAAAACGGCTTACGGTTAAGATATATTAACAGCTTGCTGTTTTTCTGACACTGTATTTTCCCATTTCATGTTCCCAACAGCTCTCTATGAAGTAGGTAGTATTATTTTCACATTTTACGGATAAGGCAACTAAGGCCTACAAAGGTTAAGTAACCTGCCCAAGGTTAACAAAACCTAGAAAACGGGAGAGGGAATCTGAACAAATTAACCAGAGCTAGAATACCATCTTCAATCTAAATCTCCCAAGAGGAAAAGGATATGATACACTAAGACACCAACACAGTTCATTATTAAATACATTCAGAGATCTACATGATAGGTGTCTAAATACATAAATACATATTAAATGTATTTAGACCTCTACAGATGATACCAATCTAATGGGAGAAAGCAAAGAGGAAATAAAGAGCCCCTTGATGAGGGTGAAAGAGAAGAGTTAAAAAGCCAGTTTAAAACTCAATATTAAAAAACTAAGATCATGGCATCTGGTCCCATCACTTCATGGCAAAAAGAAGGGAAAAAGGTGGAAGCAGCAACAGATTTCCTCTTCTTGGTCTCTAAAATCACTGCAGATGGTGACTGCAGCCATGAAATTAGAAGATGATCGCTTCTTGGCAGAAAGCTATGACAAACCTAGATAGTATGTTAAAAAGACATCACTTTGCCGTATAGTCAAGGCTATGGTCTTTCCAGTAGTCATGTATGTGAGAGTTGGACTATAAAAAAAGCTGAGCACCAAAGAATTGATGCTTTTGAACTGGTGCTGGAGAAGACTCTTGAGAGTCCCTTGGAAAGCAAGGAGATCAAACCAAACCAATCTTAAAGGAAATCAACCCTGAATACTCTTTGGAAGGACTGACGCTGAAGCTGAAACTCTAATACTTCGGCCACTTGCTGCAAACAACTGACTCATTGGAAAAACCCTGATGCTGCGCAAGACTGAAGGCAGGAGAAGTGGACAACAGAGGATGAGATGGTTGGATGGCATCACAGACTTATGGACATGAACTTGAGCAAACTCTGTGAGATGGTGAGGGACAGGGAAACCTGATGTGCTGTAGTCCATGGGGTCACAAAAAGTTGGACACAACTTGGCGACTGAACAACAGACATTTACATCAAATCAAATACTGCTCTCCAATATTTTGGGGTCTTTACTACCTTAGACAGAAATTTTCTATCTTCTTTATCCCCTGCAGAAAACCAAGAACTCAGTGTGTGGGAAAAAGACAAGCTGACTATATAGAAGAGTATTCATACTTGTGTTAATTCATGAAACTGCATACCGTATTTTATAAAAATAATTATAGTGCCAGTGTTACTATTTCTTTTTACTTCAGAAAAAGCTTACTCATATGCACATGACTACTATTTTTTACTACCTATCCCCAACTCTCACTTCTACTCTACTTAAGCTTCACGCCTCACACTTGTATATACATCATGGCAGAGGTTATTAATTCCTAGTAAAATGAGAAACTCTTTAATAACAAAGTCAAATATCTTACCTATATCCAAGGGTACCTCACGTTGGACATATAAAAGTTACAAAGTGACTTTAATATTTCAGAAGTAGATTGCTGCCCTAATATAATTGTAAAAACAGAGAAAAGCTTCAATATTCTATCAGTGCCTATCTTCTGCATATGAATTTTGTCCCTTTTGTTATCTGAAGGGTTTTCTTATATTTTCTTAAGACTGTCATTTCTTAAGACTGTCATCCACCACTTTCCTGGATTAAGACAGCATCCTAATTCCTATTGCTGAGAAAAGGAATTTAAAACATTGACTTTGGACTCAACTTCAGAATGAGATCTTAGGAGCTGGAGAACTCCCAGATCCACATGGTACCCACACATGTCAAAACAAAACTACATCTTACCTTAACACCTTGCATACCAGGGGGCCCCATTAATCCAGAAAGACCTTGATCACCCTAAGAACAAAACACAAATGGAGGTTTAATATTATGAAAAAACTGAAAA
This sequence comes from Muntiacus reevesi, assembly GCF_963930625.1. Lineage (NCBI taxonomy): Eukaryota > Metazoa > Chordata > Mammalia > Artiodactyla > Cervidae > Muntiacus > Muntiacus reevesi. Next base: position 118,736,343 of record NC_089249.1, on the reverse strand, counting down.
TTATGACTCCCATGCTGTAGGAGTTCATCTTGGCTGTCAAGATCTTACTTACTGATCTCCTCAATCTGGTTCAAGTTCCACCTGCTTTCTGAGAACTTCCTTGAGGCTCCCAACCCTTATTTCTTTCAGTACTGATTACCTGGACAGTACTTCACCTCATTTGTGGCCCTGCTTCTTTTTCTCTGATGTTCTTTTCTCTAGAAATGCCCTTACTTCCCAAATTGCCACCTTTCCCAAGGCTTACCGTGTTTTAGAAATGTAAAGAAATCTATTTAAAAATTCTACCAGCACTTTGTAACAGAGCTGCAGAGGGCTCAGGTCTGCCTTCTTAGGTGAGGACTCACAGGCTGGCGGGACTCCCACGTGGAACATCAATGAACGGCTGGGCGATGGGGAGCAGGACTAGATTCACACTCTGGACCAGGGAAAGGGGCACTTTCCTTTCCAGGGCTGCCCTGCTGCCTTCCACTGCAGTAACCAGAGCAACTGCAGTGAAAATTTGGGGGAGGACTGTGCGGGTCCACAGACAACAAATTAGGGCCTTCTGTCTCCATCCCTTCCCCCAGACTTGATGAGGGCTTGCGGAGCAGGGTAGGAGGAGAAATTACACCAGTGAGGGGCAAGGAGGGTCTGTGGTGGGCGGAAGTGACCATGAGAGACACAGAGGAGGGTGTGTGAATGACAAGGACAAAACGTATCAAAAAGGAGTGGGGGTAAAATCTTAAACCAGTTTATTTAAGGTGCACTTTTTCTTTACCTCTGCTCCTTTCCCTCTTTCTGCTGTAACAAATTTATTGTGCGTGGGAAAAAAAAGTATGTTGTTTGAAAGAAAAGGAGTACTTAGTTACTAATCCTAAATTCCATAATAACTATTCATGCACTATTTATAGCACATAGATGCTTCACTGCATTATCTATTTTAATGTCATGAAGTTAAATAAACAGAAAAGAATGTTTCTGATTATTAACTATCAAGCGCTTTTCCATTTGTTCTAATATTTTATGTTCTTGTTCAATGTTTTATTAATATGGCATCCATCTGTTATGGCGTGATGGGCTTATACATATATTTTTTTATACTTATTACTCTGATAGAAGGAAAAGAAAGCTACATTAGGAAATAGAAGACTGGAGGCTCATCCCCTACTAGCTCTAATCAAGGGTAGATCAGTTGATTTCCCTTCAAAATTCCTCCATTTGAAAACTGAGAGCAAGAATAATATTACATTTGCCTTATGAGAAAGGAAAAGTTGCCACTATTTAAACTATCTTTGTTTGCCACTAAGGTCCCACAAGGAATTAAATATGTATGTGTGCTTTATGAGAGATGTTATTTACTGGATATTACATGCTGAAGGACTAGACTCTGCATTGCTTATATTGTTTCATCATCGACTATTTATTATAAAAATAGCTAAATGTTTAAAGATAAAATTCAATTGGGTCCCAATCCCCCTATATTCACACCAATTTAATGTTCATATTTTATTTGAATTTATATTGTATAAGTATCCTGCTTCCTCAGTATAACTGAACCTAATTTTATGTAAATATTTCTAAGAAAATTTTAAAAATTTTACTATTTTAGAAATATCTTTTATTTTGAAAGTTGGATTTCACTTAAAGCTTAATGAAAACATGTTATGAAGTCTTAAATCTTATGACATTTTTCCTATATAGTACAGTTTGTACATGTGTAACTCAAAAATTAAAAAAAGAAGACTGACATACTCCCTAGTCTCAACTCACAGGCTGAATCATCCTATATTTTGTGCAGAAACTGTACACACACTGAACCACCCTATATTTTGTACAGAGAGACCACAAGCGAAGATTAAAAATAAGCATTTGATAAAATCTGAATGCTTAATTTGGGGAGATTATTTAAAGCACTCACCAAAAGAGAGTGGATGTCTAATTTCTCAATTTTAAGAAATCAAATATCTCGTATTTACATATTTTTAAACATGGCACCTATATTTCTCAAATTGAATTTTCTTCCTCATAATTAAGGGATGAATGAAAACACTGTTTCTAATAATAGACTTTCATTTCTTTTCTAATTTATTTAGTCAGGGAACTCAGTCCCATCACAGCAATGAAATTCTTAAAATTCCAGATTAAATTTTATAATTTGTTAATATAATATCCATTAATGTGAGGCAATTTTTCTTAAATTTACAAGAGTTTGTGTAAACCAATTAAAAGATCAGATTACAATCCAGGAACCACAAAAATTCAGGGATTTTAAGTTTGTGAATGTATACCATGCAAACAAAAGCATTCTATAATTGTATCACATTCATCAAGTGTATGACTAAATAAAGCTTCCCAGATATATGCCTAAATACTCAACTTGTATTCATTCTCACTGCATAAACAGTATCTTCCTCCTAAAAAAGACTTTTGTTGCTATCGTTACTTTGAAATATTAATTTCTTTTTACCTAAATGCATATGTGTGTGTATCTGAGAGCATTATTTTATAATGAAAAATATAATGAAAAGCATACTGTATTGAAAGTTAGAAAATTAAGATATATCATTAATTCTTTCACTTGCTAACTACTTAAATTCTATGAATCCTCTTTTCTCAACTGAAAAAAAAATAATGACGACAGCCTCTGTCACTGTTACTGTGAGACTTAAACAAGATAAACTACGTAGAACCATTTTAAAAAAGGTGTAAAATGGCATTAGAATTTATAATGGCATCCATACTAATAGCCACATTCTTGAGGTTAGGACCAAAAACATCTTGTTGTAATTTTTTGCTCCATCTGTTCCTAGTTGGCAGGAAGCACAAGAGCATGCCAGAATGGACATTCAGTAAAATTAATTATATGATTTTAACTGATATGTTAGGCTGATGACACCATTTACTTGATTGTTCAAATATTTCTTCATTAAAATCCAATAGTTATTACACACTTTGAAATCAAGTAAAAGCTATTTTTAAATGCTTGAAATATATCAACAAGATTTTATTTCATGGACAAATAATTACCTTTTCTCCAGAAAGAGCTTGACCTGGGGAAAAACCTGGATCTCCTTTAGGGCCCTAAATAAAACAGTTATAAAACACTTGATGAAACATAAATCACATATATCATACTTCCTCAGTTGTATGTAATGCCATGCACTATATACAGTTTATATGGTATTGAATAAAATTATATATTTTAAATTAAGATGAATATAGATTACTTGTCTTTTTAATGTATATTTCATTTATCCTTAATTTTAAATGTTGAGAAGAATCCTAGAAATTTCCCAGACATAGCTGATTTTTTTAATCAATCAAGTTATACTAAAATTGAAACATTTCTTTATGAGAACTACATATTGTGACATCAGTTCAGTTCAGTCACTCAGTAATGACTGATTCTTTGTGACCCCATGGACTGCAGCATGCCAGCCCTCCCTGCCCATCACCAACTCCCAGAGCTTGCTCAAACTCATGTCCATTGAGTCAGTGATGCCATCCAACCATCTCATCCTCTGTCATCCCTTTCTCTTGCCGTCAACCTTTCCCAGCATCAGGGTCTTTTCAAATGAGTCAGCTCTTTACATCAGATGGCCAAAGTATTGGAGCTTCAGCATTAGTCCTTCCATTGAATATTCAAGACCAATTTCCTTTAGGATTGACTGGTTCAATCTTCTTGCAGTCCAAGGACTCTCAAGAATCTTCTCCAATACCACAGTTCAAAAGCATCAGCTCTTCAGTGCTCAGCTTTGGTCTTTGTGACATATTGAGTTATAATTTTTAGCATGGGGAAATGTTATTTTTGGTGGAAAAAAAAAACTGCTTATACTAATTCTCCAAATTTTAAGACATCATTCCAAGTTTAAATATTTTCCAAAATCTTGCAATGTATCATGCATTGTATGCATGCTCAGTTGTGTCCTACTCTTTGCAACCCCATGGACCGTAGCCTGCCACACTCCTCTGTCCATAGAATTTTAGAGGCAAGAATACTGGAGCAGGTTGCCATTTTCTCCTCCAGGGGATATTTCCCTGTGGTCCTGCATTGGCAGGTGGATTTTTTACCACTGAACCACCTGGGAAGCCCAAAGTACATGCATTACTTTTACAATAAAAAATAAACCAAAAAAAAAAAAAAAAGCCAACAACAACCCTCTAACTGGAAAAATTCTTTTTATTGTTATAAAATAGATATCTCTCATACTCTGGAAATCTTTTATATTTTAACAGAAATATAACTTCATATTTCAATCTGAAATTTTGGGTACAATAGTAAAATCAACTTTTTTATTATTATTCATTGTTGTTTAGTTGCTCAGTCCTATCTATTACATACTAGGAAAAATATTTCCTTTTCTATTTCACTTTTCATAAAATACAGAATTGAGATTATCATTCAAATTCTGACTTCACTACCATTCTCAGCTAATAATAGATAATTTTCCACTCCTAAATTTTATTTCCACCCTATGGGAAACTGTTATGTCTTCCTTCACATGTTCAGGGATAATTTTTTTTTTCTTTCACTTCATGGATATTTACTGAACAACTTCCTGAACACTTAGGAATGAACAAAACAGATAAATTATCTGTCCTCTTTAGGCTGACATTACATTGTGAGAAAAAAAAAAGAATAAACATCTATAAAAGAAACTTTTAAAATACAGTTTCTTGTATAGATGTCAGAGAGAAAGCAGGAGCTGGAGAAGGGAACTGTGACCAGCAGGGGCTTTTTATTGTGTACAGTGGGCAGAACCATCCCTAAGAAGGATATCTGACCAGAGAATTAAAAGACATAAGGGAGGGAGGTGTAAATATATCTGGAGGAAGATCACGAAGAGCATCCCCAGCAGAGGAAAAGAGTAAGTGCAAACGGCCTGAGATTTACCTGAAAAACAGCAGGCTACCCAAAGTAACAGGAGCAAAGGGGAGAGAGGGAGGCATGTACTTCAGAGAGACAAATGGGGCTGGAACACAGAAGGAATTATTAGGCCTTATTTGTGGCTTGACTTTTACTCAGATCTATCTTCTGATATACCATTGGCTATAATGTTGAAGAGACATTATGGGAGCTGCAAATTCAAAACACATATTGAAGGCAGAGCTGCTAGAATTTTTTTTCCAGGATGGGAAGTGAAAGAGACAGATTGGCATCTAGTCCATATACAATGGGAAAATGATTAATGGAAAAGATTAGGGAGAAGAGTAGGACTGGATATCAGCTGTAGTTCTCTCTTGGACATGTTAAAAGCAAGGTGTCTCTTGGATTTCCACGTGGAGACACTGTGTGTACTGCTGTACGCTGAGTCTGGAAATCAAAAGTCACCAGAACTGCCATATGACCCAGCAATACCACTTCTGGGCATACACACTGAGGAATCCAGATCTGAAAGAGACACGTGCACCCCAATGTTCATCGCAGCACTGTTTATAATAGCCAGGACATGGAAGCAACCTAGATGCCCATCAGCAGATGAATGGATAAGGAAGCTGTGGTACATATACACCATGGAATATTACTCAGCCGTTAAAAAGAATTCATTTGAATCAGTTCTAATGAGATGGATGAAACTGGAGCCCATTATACAGAGTGAAGTAAGTCAGAAAGATAAAGAACATTACAGTATACTAACACATATATACGGAATTTAGATAGATGGTGGCGATAACCCTATATGCAAAACAGAAAAAGAGACACAGAAATACAGAACAGACTTTTGAACTCTGGGGGAGAACGTGAGGGTGGGATGTTTTGAAAGAACAGCATGTATATTATCTATGGTGAAACGGACCACCAGCCCAGGTGGGATACATGAGTCAGGTGCTCGGGCCTGGTGCACTGGGAGGACCCTGAGGAGTCGGGTGGGGAGGGAGGTGGGAGGGGGGATCGGGATGGGGAATACATGTAACTATATGGCTGATTCATGTCAATGTATGACAAAACCCACTGAAATGTTGTAAAGTGATTGGCCTCCAACTAATAAAATAATATTAAAAAAAAAAAAAAAAAAAAAAAAAAAAAAAGTCACCAGAATATAAATTGTATATGAAACCATGGTGAAAGAGGAGAGTGAAAAAGCTAGTTTAAAACTCAACATTCAAAAAGTAAAGATCACAGCATCCAGTCCCATCACTTCATGGCAAATAGATGGGGAAAAAATGGCAACGGTGACAGACTATTCTCTGGGGCTCCAAAATCACTGCAGAGGGTGACTACAGCCATGAAATTAAAGGACACTTTGTCCTTGGAAGTAAAGCTATGACAAACCTAGACAGCATATTCAAAAGCAGAGACATTACGTTGCTGACAAAGGTCTGTTTAGTCAAAGCTATGGTTTATTCAGTAGTCATTTACAGATGTAAGAGTTGATCATAAAGAAGGCTGAGCACTGAAGAACCGATGCTTTCAAACTGCAGTGCCGGAGAAGACTCTTGAGAGTTCCTTACAGCAAAGAGATCAATCCAGTCAATCCTAAAGTAAATCAACCCTAAATATTCACTGGAAGGACTGATGCCAAAACTGAAGCTCCAATACTTGGGCCATCTGATGCGAAGAGCTGATTCACTGGAAAAGACCCTGATGCTGGGAAAGATTTAAGGTAGGAGGAGAAGGGGGTGACAGAGAATGAGATGGTTGGATGGCATCCCCTACTCAATTGGACATGAGTTTAAGCACACTCCGGGAGACAGTGAAGGACAGGGAAGCCTGGTGTGCTGCAGTCCATGGGGTCGCAAGGAGTCAGACATGACTGAATGACTGAACAACAATTGAGACAAAGTGTAAATACAGAGAAAAGCAGCGGAAGGAGGATGGTTCACTAAATATGTTCCAATATTTAAAAACTGTAGGAGGAAAGACAGAAAGGAAGAATGAAGTGACACAGCAGGTAAGTTGGAAAGGCAAACAAAGTGACTGTGGGCCTCCAAGTGTAGAGAAGACATTTTCCAATGAAGGTAAGGCCAACTGCATCCACAGCTCCTGAAAAATAAGTCTGGGCGAGATGTGTGGAGAAAGACAGAAGTGGTTGGTGACCTTGACAGGTGCCATTTCAGTGGAGTGGTCAAGAACATGTGAAAGTCATGGGTGGTAAGACAGGAGCTTTGACTAATAAGACAAGTAGAGAAAAAAGGGGAGCACATGTTATTTTGTGAGAAAAATGTGAGTTTGAAGAGAAGCCTTAGGCTTTCAAAATTTTTTAACATGGAAACTAGTATATCAAGCTATTTTCTTGATGGGAGTGATCTAGGAACGAGGGAGAAATTGAGCATAAATTGGGAGAAATGTGTACTTCTCTTGAGTATGCCTCACGGATCCAGGGTCCAAGCAAAGACATTTCAGTAGGGACAATTAATCTGGTTCAAACAACAATTCCAAAGGTAGAATATATGGGTACAGATGTTAGGTTGTTAGTCTTGGTAATAGGAAAAGACATAAGAGCTAATTCTCACCTGATTGCTTCTAATTTCTCAGTGAAATAAAATGTGAGGCCTACAGCTTAAAGTTAGAGGTGGGGAGTGGATATGGGAGGAATGCTTTCAAACAGTGCTCAAACTAATGAAAGGAAGACAAAAAGTCCTTCATGTTCTCCAGTAAGTCTTTTCATTTTATAGATTAGAAATAAGTCTTCATTGGCAGAAGTGCCAAAAAAGCATAAAATATTTTAATTTAAGCATGAAAAAAAATGTTTAAGGAAAACGTTGTTTTCCAGTCTGACCTATTATTCCCTTTCATAGCTAATCACTACTTCTACCACTAATACAATTTTAGATCACTGGTTATAAAATTATAGGACCTCACAAATGGCTTTAGGATTATCTTAGTATTTAAGAACTGAACTCTTCACCTAAAAAAGAGAAACTTAGAACTTATGAAATTTTAGAGCTTATCTAGCAAATCCCTTTATAGATAAAGCAATAAGGTGCAAAAATATTAATTAAGACTGTCTAGAAAAGTATCAATAAATTGGGTCAATTTTCTTTCTCATTATCACAATATCTGTTAAAGTAAAATTGTATTGATTTTTTTACACATTTTAATTTTCTATTATAAAGCCTAATTAATTGATTTGAGGCAATATTTACAAAAAATTTAAAAAGAACTTAAATGACAGCCCTTGAGAAATTTGAATAAAACTTTTTTTTTTTTTACTCAGACCCAAAGTATCAACACTCACTAGGTGAACTGCTGTTGACGAAAAATACTGCCATCATTGTAGAAGCTGCTAGGGTAGTCAGCCTCCCCACCCTCCCAACTGCCCACTCCCCCACCCATACCAGAGAAGCAATCGATTCGTGAGGCAATACTGCATTTGTTTGCCAGGTATCGGGAGATGCGACCTTTGTTCTTGGCAGCTGCTCGGCCAATGAAGGTAGAGTGGAAAATGAGTCCATATTTTGGGGTGTTACCCCTTGTCTACAAGGCTCTGGGAGAAGAATATTCAGCGGAGACTTTTAAGACCAGAAATTTCAACCATGTTAGCTAAGGCAGCGCCTCCCTTCCCTTTCCCCAGTTTCCAGAGTGAGCCTCAGGCCAGGTTGGGTTTCTACCCCACCTCATGCCAACCCACCGCTCCCAGAGGCAGAGGGAAGGCATCCAATGTCGCTGACCTGGAAACTTGGTCCCTTTGCTGAGCCCAGGGAATTTTATGGCCAATGTTTTTACTTTTAATTCTCACACTGAAAACTCTTATTTTTACGTCCAATCTGAATTTTCTGAAAGTGGAAGTCACTCAGTTGTGTTTGATTCTTTGTGACCCCATGGACTATACAGTCCAAGGAATTCTCCAGGCCAGAATACTGGAGTGGGTAACTGGTCTCTTCTCTAGGGGATCTTCCCAACC